>NW_015656501.1:309629-322435 GCF_001515625.1 Sinocyclocheilus rhinocerous
AAACAAATTACAAGCATAGATAAATAACAGAACAAAGATACAAATGAAATAAGCAGTGCTTTATATTTTTCAGGTAAGTCTTGCCTATTCAGGTACGTAAATTGAATAATCAAATATAAAATAACACTGCATAGCCTTCACTGTATAAATTAAATCTAATAAATCTGTGTTAAAGCTACAAAAGTGATTTTTCTTTGTGTTTTGTTTGATTAATTGGGGCCGTTCACATGTTGCGCCTAAAAACGCGTGGAAAACGCCAGCCGCGCAGCTCTCTCCTTCTTTCCAAAGCGCTTGGGAGCTCTTGCGCTTTTGTGGTGTCTTGCGTTGCTAAGCGACCGTGACCTGCGCTCTCCGCGACGACGCGGAAGTTTCAACAAAGGATAAACGTATTTTCAGCACTGAAAATCGCGTGCAGTAGCTCTGCTACTAAATGTATTTAAAATGGGTATCTCTGTACAGCTGTCGCGTCTGGTGTAGACACAGTGTCTGTGTGTGAGCAAAGAAAACAATCAGTATAAATATAACGATCAGTATACTAAACATCGCACATGTGACTATCGCGGATGCGCACATCGCGATATCGATGCTGACACGATATATCGTGCAGCCCTAATCGTAACCCTTCTTTTTAATATTTTGTCTCTCTGATATTTTCCTCTTTTTTATCTGAGGCGTTCCCCATAGCGACCCCTAGAGGACACAGTTCGAAGTTCTCATGAAAGGGAACGATCAGTATAAATATAACGAGCAGTGCCTGCTAAACATCGCACATCCTGCCGTGTGACTATCGCGGATGCGCACATCGCGATATCGATGCTGAAACGATATATCGTGCAGCCCTACATGTAAGAGTAACTCAAAGTAAAAATAAAATCTTGATTTTGAAAAAAAAAAATCTGTAAAAAAAAAAGTTTTTAACGATGTCATGAGTTATTAATTAATAAATATATATTAAAAAAAAAAAAAGAATAGTAATAAAAGCTTATGTCAAGCTACTTAATAAGGTTTCCTTTTCAAGTATTTAATGTTTTAGGCATTTTTAAATTATGATATCAGGACAGTTGTATTATCACCCTGAATTGTTTTTTACCTCCAAAAATTATAAAAAATATATTTTTTAATGAATAATCTATAATTAATTATTATTAATTCATTTCAGAAATGAAAAAGGTGTTTATCATTGAAGAGGTGCATTCTGTGTATGAATTGCTTTTTAATGAATTTTTTAGGTAAAGAAAAATAGATCTAGGAAAAAAATAGCATCATCTCATTTGTTGGCCGGTTGTTTTGCAGGGATTGATTTACTAAGTGGAATCATTCCTGAATTATGTGAAAAGCATCCAGATCTCTGCTTTCTGATTGGTGGAGAGGGACCCAAAAGGATCATACTGGAAGAGGTTCGAGAGAAATATCAGCTTCATGACAGGTAAGAAATCCAGTGTGCATGAGAAAGGATCTCTAGCTGTGAGTTTGTGTATAATTTCTTTACTCTCTGTTATTTTTATGTATATAAAGGGTTCGTCTTCTGGGAGCTCTGGATCATAAAGATGTGAGGGATGTTCTTGTTCAGGGTCATATCTTTCTCAACACTTCTCTCACTGAGGCCTTCTGTATGGCCATAGTGGAAGGGGCCAGCTGTGGGCTGCAGGTATGTGTTTTTTTTTTAATGAATATGTATGAGTGAAATCACATTATGGAAGTAAAATGGGTTACAAATGACATATCATGTTGACTTTAAGTTGTACAAAAGGATATTGTGTGACGTTATGCACAATATATGTTAGATTGATACATGTTTTAAAGGTACAATTAACTGGTTTCCATTTTGTAAGTTTCTTTGGATGAAAATATAACACATGTAATTTATTTATGACTTGGGTCAACAGCAAGGATTTTTGGCCCAGTCTGACTAGCAGTTCAGATTTGTTTACTTTCCTTCCCACACCAAAAATAATACATTTTTATTGTTTATTTTTGTTTCTTTAATTTTTGCTAGAAATATGTATAGTTATTGTTTTGTTTAATGGGTTTTTTCCACATTGTTTTCTTTACCAAAAGAAAAGAAACCCCAGGCCAACATGCCATCTTTATTGTTGAGCCCTGATTTATGGATGTTCATCAGTGATCAAATCTAAATAAGCACTGCTCTGTGTGCCTGCGTGTGTACAGGTGGTGAGCACCCGTGTTGGAGGTATACCTGAAGTCCTGCCTGATGAGTTGGTAACTCTGTGTGAACCATCAGTTCGTTCACTTTGTGATGGCTTGGAAACTGTAATTATAAGAATACGAACAGGAAACGTGGCGTCTCCTGCCACCATCCACCTCAAGGTCCGAACATTGTACACTTGGAGAAACGTCGCTGAGCGCACAGAAAAGGTGAGTTTTAATAACATGCTTGAAATATTTGTTGGATGTACACTAACTTTCAAAAAACGATTGGTATGTTTTTTGTTTTTTTTTACAATTTTTGATGTCTTTCATGCTCACCAAGGCTGAAACTGGAAATTGTGATAATCCTTGCTAATAAAAGTATAAATTTAAAAAAAAAGAAATTAATCTTAATGAGCCAAAACTTTTGAATGGTAGTATATTTTATTATTAATTATTATTATTATTGTATAACATGCCCACTCTCTGTGTGTTTGTTTCAGGTGTATAATCGGGTGTGCAGGGAGCCCGTTTTGCCGTTGTCTGCGCGATTGCATAGACTGCACTCTCACTGTGGTGCCGTGGCAGGCTCCATTTTCTCCTTTGTTGCTGTTATCAACTTCATCTTCCTGCTTTTCCTGCAGTGGCTCCTCCCAGATCATCTAATTGATGTTGCTGTAGACTCATCAGGCCCCCACAGCCGCATGAGGCAGCTTCTTAGTAAGAAGAAAAGTAAAGCGCCAAACCCGGCTCTGTCCTGACTAATGATCTAACATGACCTCACAGTAGGCTTATGATGAACTTTATTTAGAAGGGGAAGGATGCAAGTGAACTGAACTAAAACTGTAGTACCGGTACATCATAGTGCACTATTGGCGCTTTTCCACTGCATGGTACGGCACGGTACGGTTCAGTACGGTTCACTTTTGGGGGGCTTTCCACTGGGTACAGTACCTGGTACCTGGTACTTTTTTTAATACCATTTCAGTTGAGGTTCCAAGTGAACCGTACCGTTACCAAAATGTGACATGTAAACTCTGCTGATCACTGATTGGCCGGAAATAATCTTCCTGCGTCACTGAACTTGCGACACAAACACAACAGAACCGCTAGATTTAAATCAGCACAGCCAGCGAAGGATCGAACGCAACTTGTTTTGAACAAGCGCACCTTTTTTTAACCACCAAAAAATGGCTGTTTCATGGTCTGTTGAGGAAGTACAGACGTTCCTCTCCTTGATAGCAGAGGAGCGGATCCAGCAAGAGCTTGATAGGGTCGGCATGTGAATAATCCCGCCCACTCTAAAGCGGTACTAAACTATAGTGGAAACGCAAACCAAGCCGCGCCGAGTCGTACCGTACTGAGCCGTGCCGAGCCGAGTCGTACCATGCAGTGAAAAAGCGCCATATGGTACATCAAAACGTGCTGACTACTGTTTACATTCCTGTATAAAACAGTGACCTCAGGTGAAGAGAAAGCTTTGAAAAGCTATCCTCAGTCACTCCTATAGTCCAGCGCCTGCTTTTACACATTGAAAACCCGCCTTTAAGTAAACCCCCATCAGAAAATGGTCTAAACTTGTTGAAATTGTTGCACAAATATCTTTAAATGTCTAGATTCAAGATAAATGACAAACAGTGCCAGCTTTTCCTGTCTCACCTTTACATTTTTCATCTCACAGCATATCTGTATGGTGTAGATGAGATTTATACTGACATAAATGAGCTGAATTGAAAGTTTTAATACCAAACACACAGTTTTTGAGCTCTAGTGGAGTTATAAAATGTAAGATGCATCGTATCTGTTTATTTCTTTGATCTGACAGTGCTTGTTTCTCTTTAAGCCTGTTCTTATTTCCATTGCTACTTTTTTTATTGACTTTGGATAATGGTGTGAATGTATTTTTCACATGCAGCACACTCGTTTTAGGGCGCTATACTTTACTTTTCATACTCACTTTTTTGGTATTTTTTATTAACCTTCTCTGTGAGTATTGTGAACATGATTGTAATGCACAAAGGTTCATACTACCTGAGAAAAGGTGTAAATTTGAATTATTTTTGTTGACACAATAAACTTTATTAACATGCCATAAGTATGCATTCTTTTATTTTTTAACTTTGAATGAATGCATTTGTGTGTGCTTTTAGGATTTTGTCCACACAATAACATAAAATGTATGTACAAATTTACTTTAAATATGCAGCTGTTGAGTGTAAGTGTGGCACCTTATGGTAAAGTAGTTGTTTTTGTTGTAGATAACCGTCAGGGTTTGGCCTTGGTCTGGATCAGGAATCTTATGCTAACACCAAAAACAAGGCAGATAATACACGCCCTCATCCATTCAAGGCTAAAACCAGGAGCCGTTAACACACACTTATCGCCCGTTCTGTCTGCTTTCACACACATGCACATTCAATAGCCACCCTATCCAGCTAGAACGGTCTTGTTCCTGCATAACACTGCATGTAAATCATGTTTTGCTGGAGAAGCGGATACTGTTATCACCAATTACATTTGCAGTTACACTGGCTTTGGTTCATGGTTCCTTTTGGTTTTAGCCATTTCACTTGCTGTATTTGCAAAATCATATCTATTTTTGAGTTTGTAGATCAAAGTTTGTACTTTTAAGAGGAACCTACTGAGTCTTGACTTGCTGTAACGAAAGTTTCATTTATTTCAATGATTTGTTCTCTGAAACTGCTTAAAGGGGCTTTGTATATGTATGTTTTTAACTCTGTTTTAGCTCCTCTGTCCTTTCGACTCATTTTGAGGGGATGTGTTTATGCGGGGGATGCTCACCTCTCGAGTTTGAGGAGATGGGGGTGCAAACACATATCACTGATAACAGTGGGAGGTGCATTCTTGCCAAGGGGGGTTCTTGTTTCTCTGAAGGCCATATAAACTCCTCTAAAGAGTTTCTCTGTGCTCCATTATCTCAATTGTTCTCTTCCTGCGAGGTCTCTTCTTGTGAAGTTTAAAGATGGCTGTGGTTCAAGCTGAAGTGAGTGTCTGGAGTAAGCCATGGGATCACAGGCTTAACCTGTACGGAGGACAAGTGTGTAATACTCTAATGGCAGGTGAGTTTTCCTCCTCTACTTCTGGTGTTCTCTCTCTTCTTAATTGTTTTCAGTAGTCAAACATACTATGGTTACCACAAGGACCAAGTTCTTACTATTTTCACTTCATAATATTTTTTACACTAAATTATTTAATTGTTGTGATATCCACTAAATTGTTATCACTGGAGTTACTGGATCACATGTACCATGATAGTAGCACCAAGTCAGTGTTCCATACAATTATACACACTGAAAATAGAAAAAGGAAACTGAATTTGTCTTGGAGTGATGATCTAGATAAACCTGTTTGAATTTTCAGCTGGACTGGTTTTGGATACATTTATTCTAAAAGAAAGGGATTGATTTTAGAATAAATGTACTTGGTTTACTTGGCTATACTTTGGGGATGAAATTGTCCCTGGATGTTTGCTAATTTGACCTCTCATTGAGGTCAGAGCTGTGACTCGGTGGGCTATGCACATGCTCAAAACATATACGACCCATTGGCTTTCAAGGCAATGGCTACCGTCAACAGTTTGGTTTGGAACAACTTGAGTGAATTAAATATAAGAAAATGTTCATTTTTGGATGAACTATCCTTTTAAAATGCAAAAAGTGTTCTTTTAGGAGTGGGATTGGTTTTGTCTGTATATAAACATTATTATTATTATCTTAAAAACAACAAAAGTATATATGCATGTCATTTAAATATCCGTGTAAATGTCTGTCTCTGCTTATAGGTTCCTGGGACGACAGAACACCTCTACACGATGCTGCTTTGCAAGGAAGATTGCTGCCACTGCGAAGACTCCTTTCACAGGTACTGATGGAAGAAACACTGGCATAACATTTTTCAAACTGAATAGCTAAATAAATAAACTATTTAAACACTTAAACCACACTTACACATGTATCATCGCACTAATATAAAAATCAATCCAAGTGGTACTTTGTAGGTAACTGTTATAAGAACAAACTTTGTATGAACCAAATGCTTCCATTTATGAATGAAGAAAATGAATTGTCCATGTTTACATGTGTAAAGGGGTACAACGTAGGAATGGCTACATTAGATGGAATCACACCACTGCATGAAGCATGTGTTGGAGGCCATTTTACCTGTGCTAAACTTCTCCTGGAGCATGGTGCTGATGTATGTATATACCTTTCTCTTTATTTACAGTATCTGCCTTTATTTTGCTCACTGTCTCTGCATCAACATGCATTAATGGCTAACATATATATGCATGCAGGCCAATGCTGTCTCTTTTGATGGAGCCACTCCTCTCTTCAGTGCATGCTGTAGTGGAAACCCTGCCCTTGTCAGCCTCATTCTGATGTACAGCTCTGTCCACCATCCAGCTCATCTGCAGAGCTCACCTCTCCATGAAGCAGCAAAGAGAGGTATGTGTGATGATTTGTATCAATTTGCAATGCACTGCAAACACTGGGATATCAGTAAATGGGATGTCTATGTGTACATGTTTTAGGTCACACAGCATGCGTTGAAGTGCTGCTGTCTCATGGTGTGAATGTGGACATGGAGGTTCCCAGCATAGGAACACCGCTGTACTGTGCATGCGAATCCAAGGCAACAGAATGTGTACAGAGCCTGCTAATCTCAGGTCAGACACACCACTCTTAATGGATTAATAAATTCATTTTTAGGGTCATTATGACCATTACAGGGATATCATTTTTTTTATAATGCATTTTACAGTAATACAGTGTTTAATTTTGTTTGTTCTTAAAGGTTCATTACATTCCGTAGTACAATAACAAACATATCATATAAAGATCATGTTTTCTCTTTTTAGAAATATTCTTAAATATTTCTACAGTTTATAGCTTTCATTATTTTTTCATTTTTTTCATTTTTAGTTTGAGTAATTTTAGTACTAAACAAACACTGTATTTGTTATGTATGTATTTGTAATTTTAATGCAAGTTTTTAAGTTTTAATTTAACATTTATATAAATTATTATAAATATATAATTTTATATTAAAATATATTTATATTATTTTATTTCAGCTTTATTTTAATACCTAAAATGATTTCCAATAGTTTTAGTTTTAAAAGTAAAAGTTTATCAGTCAATTTTTAATTTTTTTTTAATTGTCATATGCACAGGGTACAGCAATGAAATTCTGAACAGGCAGTGCAAACAAGCTACACAGACATACATGTATAGTATATACAGTGCTGTATGTATATAAATGTATAAGTATGCATATAAAGTTAAATTATTGAATAAATTATTAAATAGCATCAGTACTCAAATGTAGCAGTAAAATATGAGAGGTTCTCAAGGTTTTAGTTAATAATAACAAAACTGTTAATGAGAATAAGATTGTTTTTCAATACAGTAAAAAAAATTGGGGGGAAATTTTAACACTGCTTCTTGTTTCTCGCAAGGCGCTGATGTGCAATGTGGGCGGGGCCTTGACACACCTTTACATGCTGCAACCAGGGTGGGCGGGGCAAAGGAGGTGGAACTACTGTTAGAGCACGGGGCAAATCGGACGTCAAGGAACTCTGAGGGAAAGAAACCTTTGGAGTTGACAACAGATCAGAGCATCAAACATCTTTTGCATACTACAGGTGAATATAAACACATAAGATATAAACACTCATTGTCCCGCTGTATGCTGCGATACTGATTCTGGTTTGGTTCTGCAGGTCCATGCTCCCTGTCTCAGCTGTGCAGATGGTGTATTCGACGTTCCCTGGGACAAAAAGGACTAAACAAAACCAAGATGCTTTGCTTACCACATCCCCTGCACAGTTATCTTCTCTATCATTAAAACACACATAAACATTCCCTGTCTAGTGTCCAAACACGATTCAGTAATCTTGTTCTTTTTGAATAACATCTTGTACACATTTTTAATTAACTTTTTTTTGTAAAAGTGTAGCCTTTTTTGTTTTGTAATAAATATTTTTATACATTCAAAGACTTACTAATTTGTTGAAATTAATGTATGTCTATATAGGTACAAACACATGAACACACACACACACACACACCTTGGGTTTCCATGTTTTATGGGGAGATTCCATAGACGTAATGATTTTTATACTGTACAAACTGTATTTTCTATCCCCTTACCTTAACCTCTACTCCTATTTTAGATTTAAAAAATAAAATAAAATCTGCATTCTTTATAAACTTGTTTCATCATGGGGACCATGATGAAAATGTCCCCACAAGGTCAACATTTACTGGTATTACTATACTTGTGGTGACATTGGGTCCCCATAACGTATAGAATATCAGGACCACACACACACACACACACACACACACACGCCAGTCTACTGTCTACATGCACACATGAACACTCACTATGCCTACAAATTCAGATGGTGAAAACCTGACTAAATTGACTATTAAATGTATTTTTAAATGTCTATTAACTCTGTAGCTGTAACTCTGTAACTTACCTGAACTAACCAGCAGGTGGCAGCTTTGTAACATAAGTGAGATAATTAAAACATTTTCTTCACTTAAAGCTGCAGTCCGTAACTTTTTTTGGTTAAAAATTATCCGAAATCAACATTTGAGCAAGTACATAACCAGCCAGTGTTCAAAACTATCGCCTTACTTTAGCCCGATTCACAACGTTAGAATCTGTGATTGCGAAGTACATAGGGTGACCATATTTTATTTTTTTAAAAAGAGGACAGTAGGGCGGGGCTTCGTGGGCGTGGACAGGGGTGGGGCTTCATCTAACAGTATATGTAGCAAGGTTTTTTTGTTTGTTTGCTTATTTTATTTTTATAATAAATAAAAAGAAAATAAGTAGAAAGAATAGAGAAAGAACGTTGCGGGACCAGGTGGCAATGGTCAGAGATTCAGCGGGAGCAAGATTAAGAAAACAGCCGAATCCCGGACATTTTGGGCAATTAAGAAATCCCGGTCCCGCAGACAGCTGCAATTGCAGGTTTTCAAACAGAGATGGCGACAAAGAGGCAAAATTTACAGACTGCAGCTTTAATTTTACAGGATAGATTATGATAAATGACAGACTCTATAAATGGCTTTAAGATTCTAATACGTGTTTTTATGCTAGTTTTGTATGCAATATAGCGTCAATACAAAACAACAAATGGTGACTCAGAAAATAGAGGCTAGTAGAACTATAACATACTAAAATCAATGAACATCTATCTATCTATCTATCTATCTATCTATCTATCATCTGACTAAGTCTGTCGGTCTGTCTGTTGATCTATCTATTTGACTCAACATATGCTGACAAATATGCTGAGGATATTCCCTCTCCAGTCTCCGTTGCACAGCGTTTGAGAGAGATTCTGGCACTCCTACGATGCAGACGCGTAGAAGACTCTGTGTGTGTGTGTGTGTGTGTGCGCGCGCGAGTGTGTGTACACGGTCACGGGGAATCCGTGGGAGCGCAAACTCCGCCCACGCCATGAACACCTACAGCGGCGAGTGCGGTGCGTGGAGGGGTTTGCCTCGCGCTCGGAGCTCGGGCTGCAATGAACACACCACTACAAATCTGCTCTTGACCATGTAACAGGAGTGCAGTTCACCGGATCTTCACGAGCGAGTGCTGCGGCAGGTAGGACATCAGTTTATATCCTGGTGTGTTTCATGAATCATGTGTGCGGGTTGACGGAATAAACGCGGCTTTACGGTGAGATGGAAGCAGGAACTTCAGTGTTCCCATTCTGTCTCCTCTTCAATTGTCTGTATCTTCTTTATACATCGGTTACATCATCTTAAAACAGTCTAAACCCCACAAAAGTCAGTGTCAGAGGATATTCCCTGACAAACAAGCCTGTTTATGCATTACATATAATGTCGTCTCACCAGGTGTTTGAACAGGTGCAATGCAGCTGAGCGTTTTTGTATTTATCGAGGTAGCCTGAAGTCGTTTTCATATTTTTGTATAGGCAATTTTTGTTAAAGTTCAGAAGTGTCACCACGGTTCAATCGGTGGTGTTTATTGCACATATTATGTGAGGCTAGTTGTCCCACTTTTCACTCCAGTGAATATTAATAGGGTAGGTTTATTTTCGAAAGTGAATTTCTGTGTAGATAAATGCCTTAAAGTATTGGGGACAAAATGTTTTATGTGTCCTATTGTGTAGCCTCTTGTCACATGCTGCTGATAACTGTTTAAGATGTGATGTGTCATCTTTTGTGTACTATGAGCAACAACATACAGTAAATCACTTCTGTTTTCCGAAGCATTAGCTATTTATACCCAAGTGAGACATAATCAAGATAAGAGGCAGCTGAAGGAACAGCACATCAGTTTGTTTGACTGACCAGGGGAACACTGTATTACTCAGATGTTCATACTCTTTCATAGCTCAGGACACTTATTTGTTTCATTTAAGTAGGCTATTAGATGTTCCTTCTAAAACTCCTTAGAAGAAATAAAAGTAGACGCTAACAATTGTTAACATACATTATGAGTATAGAGCTATAAATAGCATAGTTCAGGTAATTAAAAAAAAAAAAAAAAATTTGAGTTTATATGGAAATTTCTGTCCTTATAGCATGTTTTGGCAGTTTTTGACATTGAGATTTTTTCTGTAATTGGAGAAGTGAGATTACTGGGTGAAGTAAAAACCTGAGAAGGAGGAGACTAAAGCAAATGTTTTAATTTTTCTTTAGGCCTATTTAATATTAAATTTAATATATTACATATTACACTTATGCATTTAGAAGATGCTTTTGCAGATATGAAAACGCAACAATGAAAGTATTAAAACCATAAAATAAAAAAACAAACATAAAACAAATGGACCCATGTGAACACAGTTTATGTATTTGATTTGCAATTTCACCAACCGTAAAATCACTGAGTGTCCATAATATTTGTAATAGAGCGACTAATACTGGTCACACATATCTTATAGGAAAGAGAACTATTTACTATTAATTATACAGACTAGGGATGCTCCGATCCGCCTTTTTCGCCTCCGATACCTAGGGTTCGGTATTGGCCGATACCGATACCAATCCGATACCAGTGAAGTTTTTTTCCCTCATTTAAATAAATTTAGAATTTATATATCTCTGTGTGTGGAAATTATAATCATTCTTTTACAATCTACTAGATACAGACTACTTCATTATAAAGAAAAATTAAACTTCAGAAGTAACACAGAATAATTCGCACAATCGAAATAAATTTTTTTTTCGGATTTAGATCGGCCCTCTCTGACCCATACCCGATCTGAGAAAAATGGCACTATGGGAGCCGATACCCGATATGAATATCGGATCGGCGCATCCCTCATTTACAGACAGGAAACATTAGTGGCAGCAGGACCATAAAAATTGATTATTTCATTAAAAAGACTGAAAGCAAACCCATCAATATTTTAAAGTCTTTTTGTAATTTTAATGTGTACTGGTCCTGAAAAAAGAGAATGCGGGTTGAAAAGTTTAATCAGCATCACAGATAGAGGGACAATATAAAGTGTTCTACCATATGATTAACTGCACAGATTGTTCTACTGATGTCCTTTTTAACACTCACAATCTTACTCTCCATAACTGGCATTGATTTGTATGTATGTGTGTTTAAATAAGGTGCATGCATTAAAAATTCAAAGGGGCACAGCTGGAGAGAAGGGAAACAGTACATTACATTGCATGTCGTTAGTCCATTAGTCCATGTTATACTTCATAATTGGTCTGAATGTGTGTGGAGGGACTCGATGTGAATGAGTGCAGGTACAATGGCAGGAGAAATGGCTTGAAGGAGATGAAATGGAATAGGATCAAGCGCACAAGTAGTAGGATGATTGGAAAGGATGAGTTTAGAGACTTCTGTCTCAGAGATTGGAGAGAAGGATGAAAACAAGTGTATGTTTGCTGGTAAGATGTGTTTGAGAGTTTGTGGTGGTGCAAACTGCACTGAGGTTGGTAATTTTATTAATGAAGAATGTGGCAAAGTCGACAGCTGTTAGAGTTGATGAAGGAGGGGGAGGAGGAGGACAAAGGAGGGAGGAAAAAGTTTTAAAGAGCATGCGAGAGTTAGGCGAATTGTTAATTTTGTTGTGATAGTATGTCCTTTTAGCAGTGGATACATTAGCAGAGAATGAAGAGAGGAGTGATCGATATACATTAAGGTCAGTAGGATCTTGTGATGTGCGCCATACTCTTTCTGCAGCTCTGAGCTTAGAACGATGCTCACGGAGAACATCAGATAGCCAAGGGGCAGAAGAGGTGGTACGAGCTGGCCTGGAAGACAAGGGGCAAACACCGTCTAAACAAGACGTAAGAGTGGAGCAGAAAGTATCACTAGCACTGTTAACATCAAGAGATAATAACTGTCCATGGGGAGGAAGCGTTGATGAAACCATAGCAGATAACCGGGAGGGTGAGAGTGAGCGTAGGTTACGTCGAAAAGTGACATGTGGAGTGGTATGTATTGTGTCAGGAACCATGTTGAGGTTAAGAGTGAGGAGGAAGTGATCCGAGGTGTGCAGTGGAGTAACGAGCACATGATCAGTGGAGCAGTGTCGTGTGTAAATAAGGTCCAGTTGGTTGCCTGATTTGTGAGTAGCCATAGTTAATACTCGCTTGAGATCAAAAGAGGCAAGCAGA
>NW_015656501.1:322454-324514 GCF_001515625.1 Sinocyclocheilus rhinocerous
ACGGGGGGGGTGGGAAAAAGAGAAATTATTTGAGAGTTCTGCAGGTGTAGCATTGTCCTCTGGTTTGATCCACGTCTCTGTCAGGGCCATGAGGTTTAGTCTTGAATGACTAGTAATAGAAGTAATAAAATCTGCTTTGTTTACAGCAGACTGGCAATTCCAGAGACCAATAGAAAAAGAAAGTAGTGTATTAGTAGACATAGGCAAAGTGCGCAGGTTGTTAGGATTGCGCTGCCTACAGTGTGTGATGCGTGGTTTAATAGTGGTAGTGATAGTAGGGATCTGGAAACACATAAGAATTGGTTATAAAAAACTGAAAACAGAAGGGAAACAAGTAGTGAAAGAGAACGATTCAAAAGCAATACTTATGGTATACTTCATATTTGGTCTGACAACATAATATCATTTATAGCTGCCCCTTTACATGCATGTTAAAATATGTGAACCATATATTTGCCATAAATGATGACTTTGAAATAGACCATATTCATTTGGTGATTAAAAGTTTTTCCTGTTTGTGTCAGTTCTTTACACAAAGATCTTTGAGTAAATACTGTGTAATATAATGTAATTTCTGTCATTAATAAACATGTACATTGGCATTATATCGGTCATTTTCCACCCTGCTGTCTAGATTTTGATATTTGATATTTGAATACTAAACTACATGAACTACATAAACTATACTGAACTACATTTCCCATGGTTCTTGCAACATGCTTGTCATCTTTAATGTTGCTTTCAGGTCATGTCGGGATGATCGTATACTACATGAATGGTATCACAGTGTCTTAATTACCAGAGGGAAAAATCTAAATTTTGAGGCATGTCACATTAAAACATGTTGAAAATTTACTTTCTTTTCCATGTGGTTAGCGTACTGTTGATGGATAATACAAATAGAGCTTGTCAGAAAATGCTACACATTTAGCATTTTATGAAGTGATAAGCTTGTGCAACTACATTTCAGCATGAAAAAGATCAAATGCACAGATAAAGAACCAATTACAAACCAAATGTGCATCCAGCGCTCTTCATTAGGTTGCACTAGGGCTGAAAACTTCCTGTCCTTTGTCAGTAAGTGAAAAAGAGATAAACAAATATGAAACCCTATCCTTTTTTCCCCAACCAAAATCATTTGAACTCGCATCACATAGTAAAGATAACTTTCAGCTGGTAAATAGGAATTTCCCAGAAGGACTTGAAGGCAGCATTATTCCTGTCTGGTGTCTTAATATTCACTAGAGCCTGTCTGGGTAACAATGAAATAACAGTGCTTGTGGGTGTTGTTGAAAGTGTTGTTGTTGTCTTTTTAATTAGTCCAGGTAGTGGATTAGACACTTTTACTGCTATTTAAGGATTTAGTTTACACATGAAAATGAAAAATTTTGAAAATTTGAACAGAAAAGCGTTTACTCACCATCATGTGATTTCAAATCCTTATAACCTCAAATTCTTATCACTTTCATTGAAAAAGAGCAGTGTGGACATTTATCTAAACATCTCCTTTTGTATTCCATGGATGAAAGAAAACAATTTCTCTTTCTTTTTTTCTTTTATTTTTGTTAAACTATGCTTATAAAGTATGTTACTGTTCAAAGGTTTGGGGTCAGTAAGATTTTTTAAAAAGACATTAATACTTTTATTCAGCATGGATGCAGTAAATTGATCAAAAGTGACAGTGAAGACTTTAGTCTATAATCTATTTATAAAAATCTATTTATAAATAAATCCTTTTGAATTTTCTGTTCATCCACGAGTTATGAAAAAATTATTTCCACAAAAATATTAAGCAGCAAAATCAACATGTTCAACACTGATAAGTTTCTTGAGCACCAAATCAGCATATTAGAATGCTTTTTGAGGAATCATGTGACACTGAGAAGAGTGAGTAATGGCTGCTGAAAATTCAGCTTTGCATCACAGAATTAAATTACATTTTAAAATATATTCAAATAGACAACAGTTTTATAAATTGTAATAATATTTCACAATATTTCTGTTTTACTGTATTTTTAAAAATGTAATCTTCAAAAACATTAAAAAAAAAAATTTTACGG
>NW_015656501.1:324867-327627 GCF_001515625.1 Sinocyclocheilus rhinocerous
TTAAAAAAAAAATCTTACTGGCTATAGACATTTGAACGGTACTGTATATTGTTTGACAACATAAGAGAGCTGTGTGTTGATGTATGTTTATACAAGGCTTTGTGTACACTAATGTGTGTGTACTGAGGGTGGGATCCAGAGAGATACCACACCTTTTGTAACCCTGTAAGTTTTTTATTAAAGCAGCTCAGCAGTATACACCTTGCTCAGGAGTGTATAATGAACACACTAACATTCAGACTCAAACACATACTAAAAACTATCTGACATTGATGGCAGAAATGGGGAGAAGAGATTTTTTTTAATTAGTGCTGCTAGACATTGCTGGCTCATGCTGTGTCATTTTCCTAAGTGGAGATACTGAAGTTACACTTTCAATGATCACGGTGTGTGTGTGTGTGTGTGTGTCCCTTTAAACAGTTCTCGCATGAGAAATTTGAATTAGGCCTAATTTTGCTCCACGTCTTCCTGGTGAGTCAGACACTTAATGGAACAAGAACCTCTGTTACACACAAAGGCACAAACATACACACATGCAATTCAGCTTAAAGCAATTTTGTGCTGCGACATTACAAATAATTGTCACCTGTGTGTGATGCATAGACGTACGTGTGTGGTTGTGGCACCGATGGCATACACTTTTCTAAGTGTAAATGATGGTGTGAAAACAGCTTTTGAAGGTTCTGATTATGCAGGCTGACCCGTCAGACATGGTGTTTCAGATTCTGTCAGACAGACAGAATATAGGAAAGCGAGTCGTGCCCACACACACTCACGCACACACACACACACACACATGTCTGGTCAGCTATCCTTGTGGGGACATTTGGTCCCCATAACGTGATAAATACCAGGTACACACACACACACATGTCTGGTCAGCTATCCTTGTGGGGACATTTGGTCCCCATAACGTGATAAATACCAGGTACACACACACACACATGTCTGGTCAGCTATCCTTGTGGGGACATTTGGTCCCCATAACGTGATAAATACCAGGTACACACACACACACATGTCTGGTCAGCTATCCTTGTGGGGACATTTGGTCCCCATAACGTGATAAATACCAGGTACACACACACACACATGTCTGGTCAGCTATCCTTGTGGGGACATTTGGTCCCCATAACGTGATAAATACCAGGTACACACACACACACATGTCTGGTCAGCTATCCTTGTGGGGACATTTGGTCCCCATAACGTGATAAATACCAGGTACACACACACACACATGTCTGGTCAGCTATCCTTGTGGGGACATTTGGTCCCCATAACGTGATAAATACCAGGTACACACACACACACATGTCTGGTCAGCTATCCTTGTGGGGACATTTGGTCCCCATAACGTGATAAATACCAGGTACACACACACACACATGTCTGGTCAGCTATCCTTGTGGGGACATTTGGTCCCCATAACGTGATAAATACCAGGTACACACACACACACATGTCTGGTCAGCTATCCTTGTGGGGACATTTGGTCCCCATAACGTGATAAATACCAGGTACACACACACACACATGTCTGGTCAGCTATCCTTGTGGGGACATTTGGTCCCCATAACGTGATAAATACCAGGTACACACACACACACATGTCTGGTCAGCTATCCTTGTGGGGACATTTGGTCCCCATAACGTGATAAATACCAGGTACACACACACACACATGTCTGGTCAGCTATCCTTGTGGGGACATTTGGTCCCCATAACGTGATAAATACCAGGTACACACACACACACATGTCTGGTCAGCTATCCTTGTGGGGACATTTGGTCCCCATAACGTGATAAATACCAGGTACACACACACACACATGTCTGGTCAGCTATCCTTGTGGGGACATTTGGTCCCCATAACGTGATAAATACCAGGTACACACACACACACATGTCTGGTCAGCTATCCTTGTGGGGACATTTGGTCCCCATAACGTGATAAATACCAGGTACACACACACACACACACACACACACACAGGAACACATATTTTCTGTCCGCCCCATTTGTCACTCACTATTGATTTCAAACAAACCTGGAACGAAGATGAGATGGCATACACACATGCAGTTACTGCTACATAGTAACCCAGATCATGCACATACTAGACAGGGCTGGGTGTTGGATATGACCCATAAATCAGTACTTCAAACAGGAAATTAAAGTCCTCCACAGATCCAAGCCAGTACAATGCTTCAGTCTCGACGGGGCTTCCAGCAAAGACAACTGAACATGACTGAAATAGATATAGATTAGAGCTGGCACTTTCTAAAAATACAAATCGGTGTCCCATGATGTTTTTTAAAGCAACAAGTTAGACAAACTGTTATATTTAACATAAAATAGGATGGAATCCTTTTAACCCAATCAACTCAATGGTTTTGATTGTCTTGACTGTATCCAACAATTTTAATCATATGGGAATATCAAAATAATGACATACATAAGCTCATTTTATGTAAATAATAAAATCTGTTAAATGGGTCATATGATGCTTTTTTAAAGATCATAATTTTGTGTATTTGGTGTAACAGAATATGTTTACATGCTTTAATGTTCAAAAAACACATTATTTTTCAAATACTGTACATTATTGTAGGTCCTATATGCCCCGCCTCTCTCAAACGCTTCGTTTTCTACAAAGTCCCTCCTTCCGACAAGAGCAGTCTGCTCTGATTGGCCAGCTGACCCAGTGCATTGTGATTGGCCGAACACAGCAAGCACTCGTCGGAAATGTAACGACC
>NW_015656501.1:328061-343472 GCF_001515625.1 Sinocyclocheilus rhinocerous
GTCCATAAAATGCGTTGCACAAATTCGAACATCTGGGTTGTGCTGTTCTGTTGTAAATAAATCTTAACCAATGATTCCTAATTGCATCTACTTCTGGAAGGCCAAATAAAGTGCTTTTGCTTTCGCACTGAAACACACAGCGTCTCCCTGACATGGCTGCTTCAACACTAACTGCGGTTACTGAAACCACGCGTTCTTTCTTTGCGTGAACATTTGGGTGGCATTATGCAAATATTTCCATATAGTGTGGTAGATATGTGGGGGCGTGTTAGAATGAGCCGTTTTAGGGGGGCGTGGCAGAGTCTTAACTTTGATAAAGAATATCTCTTTAGTTTTGAGACTTTAGTCTTTGCAACTTCAGGGATCTTATCTATGCACAATCAGCTTGTAACACTCCAAAGAGAAAGGAAAACTTGAAATCGCATCATATGACCCCTTTAACAATAATATTAAGATCAATAATATTGGCGTTAGGAAGATCAGGTCCTCTCTTTCAGAACATGCAACACAACTCCTTTTTCAAGCTCTTGTTCTGTCCAGGCTAGACTATTGCAATGCTCTCTTGGCAGGTCTTCCAGCCACTTCTATCAAACCTCTACAATTAATCCAAAATGCCGCTGCAAGATTAATCTTTAATGAGCTTATTGTCCTCATTTGTAAGTCGCTTTGGATAAAAGCGTCTGCTAAATCACTAAATGTAATATTCTAATAATAATAATAATATTCTAATAATGTAATATACATTATTAATAGTAGTAATGAATATCAGCTAAACGTATGTATGTCGTTATTGACATACAATAGTTAAAAGTTAAAATAAGTTAATAATTTAAAAAAGGTTTGTAAATATCATATAAATAGAATAAAACATTTTAATAATTAACTTGTTTTAATTACCAAAAGCATAATTTTCCCATGCACAATTTTCAGGCAAACATTTTATAGGATGATGTTCCCCCTGGTGTATTTTATCAGAAAAACCATAAAACTCATGTCAAGGACATTATTGGAACCGTTTTTACAGCATGGCAGGAAGATAAGTAAATATTATTATTCCATTTTCTTAATTTTTTACACGTATTATAGTGTTGAATGAATTTGCTGAATCATTCAATGCTTATTACTGAACTTATTGTAAGAATACAATTCTTTAATTTACAGAATAGAATACCCATTCTGGTGTATTTTTATTTTTATTAGAACATACAGCTTCATTATTTAATTGACTTCAAGCTCTATTATATACCCTATTTATGGAAAGTGTTAGCTATTAATGCAAAGGTTATAGGTTCAGTCCCAAGTATGCATGATGTACAGTGATTACTGTCCTGTTCTATTACTCTTGTGCTCTCGAGCGAGCCACTTCACCCCAGATTGCCGCTGGCAGACTGCCACTGCAATTAGTGTATTGTCACTTTAGATAAAAACCTAAATGGTGACTAGTAGCTGGCAGACTGCCACTGCAATTAGTGTATTGTCACTTTAGATAAAAACGGTGACTAGTAGCTGTAGCTGTAGCTGTAGCTGTATCGGTTTGGCTGGGGTTTCATACTGACATCCGGACTGTCAGTCTATTCATAAAGCAGATAATAAAGATCATCATAATCCATAATATAGTCTGTCATGCTGAACCACATAAAAAGTGCTTGATTTTGCCTCTGAATTATTCTTATATATTATTCTATTTAAATAATTTAAATTCCTTTATTTAGTTACTATTTTGTGTTTTAATGTTTAATTTAATGAGTCATGTTATACTTTTAAAAATATTTTTCCCCTCTGAGGTTATTTGTTAGTCAGAGGGTTTTTTTGCAGGAAAAGAGTAATAATTGGTTTTTCATTATAATTTTCCACCCTCTCTCTCTGACTCTAAAAGCAGACTGATAGAAATGCAGCTTGGTTTCAATAGAAGTTTTTTTTTTCTTTTTTTTTCCTACTGGGAGTGTCTTTTTATTTCTGAACATTGCTGTATGTTATATATATTATATTAAACACTTTTGACTTCAACTAGGTTATAAGGTGAATCATGATTCCCTAGTTATACAATAAGTATTAGACCTAAAATACCCTGATTGATAACTGATTGTTTTTATATGAATGTTATGCTTGCAGGCATTCAGCAGGTGAAAAGGTTAACAATGCACTGACCAACAGGATCACAAGACCTGCCACAATTGTCAAGAGATGAATGTTATCGTCTGAAGGACCAGGCAGATTACCTTTTTGGGATGTGTAGATGAACTAAAGCAATCCGTCATTCTGACTGAGGATTCCAACTGCATTCATGAAGCATAATTGTTATTGGCTTGTGGCCAGTTTGATTGGCTAAGTTTTCCTGGAGCTCTGTGAGCAGTTCTTTAAATGGTCATGGCAAAAACAACCGAGTCGCTTAATTTGTCCTTCCTCCTGGAGCACGAAAGGCAGATGATCTTGGGTGTTCTCCAGAAAGACGAGAAACTCCGCAAAAGAGAGGAGAAACGCATCAGGTAGCGTCTTCCACACATCATTTCATCACAAGCAGACATTTTCTTTATATATATGTATATGTATACACACACATTTTATATGTATACACACGCACACACACACTTTTGCAAAAGTAGTTAGCGACTATGTAAACTTTTAAGAAAAGTAGCTAACTACGTTGAAAAATGTATAATTTAATTGCAGCCATAGTTTTCTAACACAAAAAATTAGGATTTATGAGTGTATGAAAAATCCCATTTAGGGTGCATTGAAATTTGTAATAAATTATAGTAAATACAACAAAAAACCTGAATACTCAAATAACTAATTTATATAACTGATTTGATCACATAATGATGTGCTAAATATTCAGGTAAAAACACTTAAAATGTAGTGACTCGAATCTGTGAATCCTTTTTAGAACCTGTAAAATTACACAGAAATTCCGAATGAACCAATTCACTGGAATGAATCGGCCTTTCCAGCACTACATACTATATGTCAGTGAATTTTATGTCAGTGAAAGCGACATAAAAATTGTCATGTGGCCTTGAAAATGTAGCTTCATTTTGGAATAGATGAATGTGTTCAAAGCAGCGGACCTACTGTAGTTAATTTATAGGATCGTTACATTTCGTCACCTTGGTATAATTCCAAGGTTCTAAGGTTCTATCTGCATTCTGAGCAGTTTTGTAGATATTGAGCTTCAAAGTTTTTGCATTCCATATAGTGATATGGGATATGGGCAACACATCTCTTTCATACATCAGTCCCAAAGTGTAGACAATGCACACAAAATGTACACAACAAAACAAAACAAAAAAAACATCACATAATGTAAATAAGTCACAGAATAATAATATGTGAATAACTCAATTTTGACAAAAATGGCAGATAGAACTTTATAATTCCAAGGTGACGATTTAGTTACTCCCCAACAGTGATGGCAGTTGTGCCTCTACAGGAAGTTGAAAAATGAACTTCTGGAACTGAAGCGAGCCGGGCGGCGTAGTTCAGCGGATCAACGCGAGTGTGCTATATGTCTGCGTGCTCTGGGTCTCATCCTGCAGAGGGGTAATGTGTGTACCAACTGTCATCGGCGCATCTGCAACTTCTGCACTGCTACGCCTCCAGGCAGCAACTGCAAATGCACCATGTGTGCGAAGACTGCGTGAGTCACACACAACATCCATACACACTGCAGTCTGTAATGGTGAATAGATATAAGACACCACAAAATAGTTTTTTTTTTGGCTTTTGTCCATATTCTGCCCCAGCTTTGTTTCAATAAGAAATGACAACAGTTCATAGGCTCTTTAATAGGAGAACCAATTAGGCTGTGATTGTCACTTCTATGATTGGTGCTACACAGTGTTGTCTGCGTGTGACTGGCTGATTTAGGGAGCTGAAGGTGGTTACTGGAGAATGGTTTCTGGAAGAGAGATCCAAGAGGTTTCAACATGCCAGCATTACCAGCAGTGATGTAGTCAAACAGTCAATCCTCAGCAGTCCTCCAGGTGAGACCAAATCAGAGTTTGTGTCAACACAGACATCCATCAACCAGTGGCTATAAATGTTGCCGTAAATACACACTGACAGCCCTGACATAATGGAAAATTTTCCTCTCCAGGCTTTTTTTTTTTTTTTTGATGATTTAACTAGAATAGTTATATGTTTCAGTATATACAAGAAATATAGTGAATTCTGGCAACTGAAAATATTAGGACGAAACAGCAAAACAAAAAACAGACAGACGAAATCATTGACCAAAACAGTGACCTTTAATTAGTGCTTCTCCAATGATGTGATTTACTTACCCTCAGCCTATCTAAGAGCTTTGCTTTGTCGAGTTTATTTCTCTATGAGAACAGATTTTGAGAAATTAAGCATTATATTTCGTTCTCACCAATGTATCCTCTGCAGTGAATGAGTGCCGTCAGAATGAGAGTCCAAACAGATGATAAAAACATCACAATAATCCACACGACTCGTCCATCAATTAATGTCTTGTGAAGTGAAAGTGTTAAAGTGTTTTTAATAAACAAATCCATCATTAAGACATTTTTCAAATCATTGCTTCAGGCTAAAATATGAGTCCTCTATCCATAATATTGTTTTCTTCATTTTTTTTTTCTCACATTTTCTGACATGGTCAAAAGACATACGTTTTTAGCATACTTTTTTTATTATGAATATCTGTTTTTGTTTATGGAGATGGAGGCTCTGCTCACAGATCATCAGAGATGGAGAGATCATCCACGCCACAGTCTGAGAGATCAGCTACGCCCCAATCCCAGAAAAGCACAGGGAAGAACAGGAAAGGGTGAGGGGCATCATTTACAGTCCACTGAGCTGGCTATGCTTGGAATCACTTACTGCAATACAATTCCTGCAGTTAATAGTATTTGCGCTTTTTATGCTTTTTTCTGTATGCCTGGAACTGCTAAAATGTAACACTGTAAACACTGTAACCTATCTCATAATGCAATGCACTCAACCATTTACAATGTTACAAATGAGCCAGGAGTAATATCAACCATGATTTTGAACATGCAGTATACTGAGTATGACAACAATGAAGCATCCCACTTTTTGAAATGAATCCTGTTGCATAGTGCATACTGTTTCACATATTAATTTGGAAAAATAGTAGGCAGTATAAACTTGAGTGCAGTAAGCTAGTATTGCATTCTGTGCCAGCATGTGTCTGTTCATTAAGACTCATTAAGTGTCTGTGTTTTAGGAAGAGAGCGGTTGCAGTGGAATCATCAGGGTTACCAACAGTACCCAATAACATGAGAGCACAAATGGTCAAAACACCGACCCAGACGGAGGCAAGAAACAGGGTAAAACATGATAGCATAGTTGCATTCTTGTATACTGATTTTGCGTGCATGACCCGAAAGCGGTGTTTACTGTCCTTGTGCGTGAATGTGTTTATTCAGCCGGATGGGGCAGAAAGCGTGTCTAGTATACTAAGCAGTGACAGTGTTCTTGAAAAGATGGCGGATGGGCGGAGACAAACAGATTCTAGCACACCCTCTATCGCCATATCCAGAGCCTCCCTCTCATCAGGTATCACCATGGCAACAACTTGACATATGTGACCCTGGACAACAAAACCAGTCATAAGGGTCAATTTTTTGAAATTGAGATCATCTGAAAGCTGAATAAATAAGCTTTCCATTCCATTGTTAGGAAAGGACTATCTTTGGCCGAGATACAACTATTTGAAAATCTGGAATTTGAGGGTGCAAAAAAATCAAAATACTGAGAAAATCGCCTTTAAAGTTGTCCAAATTAAGTTCTTAGCAATGCATATTACTAATCAAAAATTAAGTTTTGATATATTTACAGTAGGAAATTTACAAAATATCTTCATGGAACATGATCTTTACTTAATATCCAAATGATTTTTGGCATAAAAGAAAAATCAATAATTTTGACCCATACAATGTTTTTTTGGCTATTGCTACAAATATACCTCAGCGACTTAAGACTGGTTTTGTGCTCCAGTGTCACATATACTATTACTGCTATTGACACCAGTAATGACATTTGCCCTCAAAACTGTCCATATTAGTTATGTAATATTAAAAACTTTAAAAAGTCTGAGACCACATTGAAAATGTGTATTTCAGAATGTAATTTAAACATGGGAATAAACAGTTTCATCATGTAAAATAGAAATATATGTAGACAAAATGTAAATGGAGTATTGTAATCTAAACAATAATCAATGTCTGTGAATTTGTAAACCTGTACTTACCTCAAAAACAGTATGTGTGCCCCTTGTTCTACTGTTTTTTTTATATATATTCTCTTAAAAATTAATAAAAAAGAAAGTTAAAAAATAAAGAAATATATGTAGAAATGTTTAAAACTCTGCGCTATTGCTCTGTTAAGATTTGGCACTCTAGGTCACTAATAAAATAAGCATTTTTTTAAAACAGTATTTTTTATTCACAATTCCTACCAGATAAAATATTTTAGCGTTTGGACTAACTAGATAAATGTATAAAATGTATAAATAAATCATTTATCAAACGTTTGAAAATACCTGTGGAGTTATACGATTTTATTAATTTACATGACTTCTTCAGGTCTAGAAATAACACTTTTTTTCACACTAATTAGGCTGCTTCATATATCCAAGTTTTTCAAGACAGTGATTACACTGTTCTTTCAAAGAAGAAAAAAGGAGTTGAATTAAGAATTATACTTTTACTTATATTAGCTTGTTTTACGCTTGTTTTGTCTTATTTTAAGTAATGTTGAGGCCCCCCTTTGTGCACTGGATGCTCTTTGTATCTTTCTCAAATCATGCTGGAGAACATGATCATCAGGGTTTCCATTGACATACCAAATACTTAGACATTCTGAAATGTGTTTCTGATAATGTTTCAGTTAAACTTTCTGTTTAAATGATGTTATAATACATTTTTTTTTTTTACTATTTCACAAGTGGTCTCAGACTTTGGACTTCACTTAGAAATAACACTTTTTTTCTCACTAATTAGGCTGCTTCATATATCCAAGTTTTTCAAGACAGTGATTATACTGTTCTTTCAAAGAAGAAAAAAGGAGTTGAATTAAGAATTATACTTTTACTTATATTAGCTTGTTTTACGCTTGTTTTGTCTTATTTTAAGTAATGTTGAGGCCCCCCTTTGTGCACTGGATGCTCTTTGTATCTTTCTCAAATCATGCTGGAGAACATGATCATCAGGGTTTCCATTGACATACCAAATACTTAGACATTCTGAAATGTGTTTCTGATAATGTTTCAGTTAAACTTTCTGTTTAAATGATGTTATAATACATTTTTTTTTTTTACTATTTCACAAGTGGTCTCAGACTTTGGACTTCACTGTATTTCTGTAGAAGTATTATAAAATATAAAATGGCCAGAACTTTGGTTAAAAACAGCTGCTTTCTCTCTTCACAGATCGCAGTTGCTCTGAGGTGGACCTCAGTAATCCTGCTGAGGGGTTCAGTGAAGACCCTCTGATTAGTCGATGCTGCTCTGTTCCAGGCCTGAACGATGTGGTAGATCTCAGACACAGTCTCTTAAACCACTCCTCACTTGCAATAATTTTTTTTTCCTGTGTGCAGGATATGATTTCCAGGCAGGGAGTTAAAATGATAAGAGACAGCCTTCTGTAATGTGATATTTCTGATATCATATGACTGAGTGAAGTGATCGCATGAAGGAAACCAGTGCTGTTTTCAATGTAATTGAATTGGCTGAAGGCAGTGTTTGTGCTCTAGGACTCAGATGAGGACATTGATGCGGCGTTATCAGCACACTATAAAACCAACCGGAGCGTCTGCAGTGCGCAATCAATGGTATAATGATTTACACAGAAACACACACACACACACAAAACACCATAATCACAGCTTTGCTGCAATTTGTGTTTGCTGGCTTTGTGCAGATGTCTGACTGAAACAAAATATGTATTTGTTCCTCTTTCTGTGTTTTGCTTGTGCATCTCTATGTTTAGACTTTTATTTGTGTGCCTTATGGCAGGGGAGCCAGAAACCCAACTCTTTACCTCCTTTTTCTGATATTAATGTACACCATACGCTCTAAAACTTGTTTTAGCTTGTGCCTTATGGATATTAGCATTTCCTCCTTCTGGCAAAATATCCAGTTTCATGAGATCACTTAATTTGTTGACTCACCTGGCAGACCCGCGCATGCATTTTTTATCGCCCAATCTCATATACACACAATTTAGCATAGATAAAACACACAATAACTACTGAGTGCATCATTGTCATATTTCTCAGTTTTCCGGCCACACATACAGATGCAGATGGTGCATTAAGATTCAACAAAGAGAGATCATTCAGGCAAACAAGAAGACAAGTGGCCTCTTTCAAAAAAGCTGACATAACTCGTAGCTCACACACAGTCTCTAATAGCTAGATGAGTCAGATGCGGAATGGAGAGGGAACACAAGAGAAAAGCAAAAAACTAGCAACTACATTCATATTTTCACAGAATAAAGGTTCTGTCATTTTTTATTCACCCTCATGTCATTCCAAACCTGCATGATGTTCTTTTGAAGAGCACAAAAGAAGATGTTTTGAAGAATGTTAATGCTGCTCTTTTACATACAGTGAAAGTGAATGGGGATAATGACAAAAAGAACCTTAAATGTACCATTAAAGTGACCCAAACAACTGTTGTGATATATTCCAAATATATATTTCAATGAACAGACATAAATTATGCAATATTTATCACTTGTTGAAAAAAATTGCTTTGTGCCATAGCTCTCAAATCTTACAAGTCTTCATGTAAATTCAAATGTGCCTTGTCAAGATGTATTGTGCCAGAATTTACATCTATTGTATGGCTTCAAAAGACCTATGGACTACCTTTATGGTACTTTTATGGTGCTTTTTGTCATTTTTGGAAACCATCAGCTCCAGTTCCCATTCAATTTTATTGTATGGAAAGGAGTAGTGATTACAAAACACTGAAACAGAAATGAAAGCCTTCATTTAGCTGAAAAACGAAACTGAAGATAATGTTTGGGTAATTAAATTTGAAAAAAAAAAAACACTACCTTTATGGAAGAAAATGACATAAGGGTGAGTAAACATGACACAGTCATAATCAAATATGAAAAAGCTCCTTCTTGACTCCAGCAATCTGTCTTCTGTCATATTATCTCTGTTTTTCTTATTCTACTTCTCTGCTCTCAGTTTTTTTTCCTGCTATCAATCTTCTCTTCTCTCTTTCTCTCTCTATCTTATTCTAGTCTTCCACACCTGCCACGGAGAGAAAGTGGGGTTTCCTAAATGTACCTGACTCAGATGCTGACACTGTGAGTGTTCAGTGTGTGTTTGTGTGCAGATGTGTGTCTGTCTGTTGCTCTGTTCGCTTCAGTTTCTCTCTTGTGCCTTTCTGTACCACTGAAGAGACATTCTTACACTCAAACACAAGCTTGTGAAAGATGCACACCCAAAGATTCTCCTTATATGTGCTCTCCAGACCAGCATCAACAGTATGATGAGCGTGTACAGTGAGACGGGGGACTATGGTAACGTGCGGGTTTCCGGGGAGATCCTGCTCAACATCTCTTACAGCTATAAAACAGGGGCACTCAACGTGCTCGTCCGTGAGTGCCGCTGCCTAGCAACCGGGGATGATAGGAGACAGCGCACGGATGCGTAAGGCCACATACTCACACACACACACACGCACACACACACACTATACACTTCACTTTGAGCCCTAGTAGAGCATCTCTGCACTGCATGTATTTGGGATGTCAATGTATTAAAATTAGATTTATCTATATTAATTATTTTATTAGTTTATTTAAATTCTGTCATTATTTACTCACCAGCAGCATTATTTTAGTATTATTTATATACTATTATAGTATTTATTAATGTTTTGAATTAATATTTTTAGCTTTTATTTGTATAATTTCAGTTTTCATTTTAATTTTAAGTTTTAGTAATTTAGTTATGTGCTTTTGTCGTTTTTATTATTATTATTTTTTTTTAGTATTGTATTTGTATTGTATTTAGCTTTTATTTATTTATTTTTCTTTTTTAGCTTTATATTTCTTTTGGTTTTATTTATTTTAGCAATTTTAGTACATCAACATAAAGGTATTTTATTTTAGTTATGCAGCATTTCCATTTTACAAGTTTTTCATCAAATAATTCAATATTATTTTATTTCAATTAATGAAAGCAAATTTTAATAATTAATTTTCAGGATAATTATTGTTAATTTAATGACTTAAATTTCAATCTGTTCCTCATATAGCCATTCTATGGCTTTAGAAAATGTGTCTGGATGTAAGGACTACTTTATGCCATTTTTATGTTTATTTTTGGGTGAACTACTCCTTTAATGCTGTCATTTTCACATTTTGAATTAGTGGAAATGTTCCACTAATTGTTGTTACTAAAAGTTGTTACTAAAACACTAAAAGCCATGTTTTGCTGAAATATTATATATATTTTTCCAAATGTAGTATATTAAGATCTAATAAATGTCCTTGTTTAACTGATAAAAATATATGTACCAAAGATCTGATCAATGTCTTCCGGAAGCTTTCTTCTAACTTTAATTCTGTTAAAGTTGTGTTGAATAGTACAGAAATGTACCTCAGTCCAGTATCCAAATATATTACTATCTAAATAATTTGCCAAACCAAACACTTTTTGTTTTCTTTCATTTAAAATTAAACAAATTATTTAAAGGAACACTCCACTATTTTTGAAAATAGTCTCATTTTCCAACTCCCCTAGAGTTAAACAGTTGAGTTTACCGTTTTCGAATCCATTCAGCCGATCTCCGGGTCTGGCGGTAGCACTTTTAGCTGTAGCTTAGCATAGATCATTAAATCTGATTAGACCGTTAGCATCTCGCTCAAAAAAGACCAAAGAGTTTCTATATTTTTCCTATTTAAAACTTCACGTGAGACTTCGGATTGCATCAAGCCTTTCTTTCAGACAGATGAGACTTGCAAGTATCCAAACTTAGTCTTATTAATTGATACATTAGGTATCATTTTCACCTTTTTACAAAGGTGTGTTTGAACTAAGAATCTGACGTTTCCCTCAGGTGTAGATCTGCTGAATATGCAAATGGTTCAATAACTTCATGTTCTTATTTCTCTTCTGTTTAAAGGGTTAAGCTTTAACCCTTTCCTATACAATGTGTGTGTGTGTGTGTGTGTGTGTATGTGTATGTTAGACCAGCTTAAGTGTGTATATGTATGTTAGACCAGTTTAAGTGTTTGTGTATGTTAGACTAGTTTAAGTGTTTATGTAGTTAATAAAACCTTACTTGTATCACACTTGACGTGGTTCATTGTTTGCTCATATCTGGAGTCGCTTAATCATGCAGATTTATGCTACAAGCTTTTGTAGAATTGTACAGTAAGAAAGTTATTTCCCTTAACCAGGAAATTAACGTTCTTAGAATTGACAAGACAGTTGACCCTGAGAGGTCAAGTAAATATCTACAGCGGATCTAAAATATTCATAATTAATTATAACTAGTTATGATTAATTATTCATATTTCCCATGAGCTGATTCGTTACAATAATGTAACTACAGAAGAATAAAGTTTTAAATGGGAAAAATATAGAAACTCTTTGGTCATTTTTGAGCGAGATGCTAACGGTCTAATCAGATTCAATGATCTATGCTAAGCTACAGCTAAAAGTGCTACCACCAGACCCGGAGATCGGCTGAATGGATTCGAAAACGGTAAACTCAACTGTTTAACTCTAGGGGAGTTGGAAAATGAGCCTATTTTCAAAAATAGTGGAGTGTTCCTTTAACCCAATGACTATGAGATTAATCACAAATTATTGACATTGAATCTATTGACTGCTCTAGTTGAATTTAATCAGTTGTCTGAAGTTGTTTATTTGTTGCCTCTTATATCAATTTAATATCACTACCAAAGTGTCAGAGGCTGATATTGTGGTATTATGATTTTGGTATTATGTGTGTGTTTGCAGCTATGTTAAAACATATCTCCTGCCAGACAAGTCCCGTCAAAGCAAGATGAAAACCAGCATCAAAAGCAACACCACTAACCCAGTGTTCAATGAAAACCTGAGGGTAAGAGGACGTTCATGCCTGCCTCACAAGGTTTTGTACTGAGATTGATGAGAAAGGTGCAAATTAGATATTGATTTAAAGGCTCTTATCTGTCTCTGTTCCTCTGTATAGTACGTGGTCAGTCACTCTCAGCTGGAGACACGCACACTGCAGGTTTCTGTGTGGCATCATGATCGTTTTGGACACAACAGCTTCCTGGGGGAGGCCGAGCTGACCTTTGACTCCTGGGAGTTTGACACGCAAATAGAGGAGTGGTTCGCTCTGCAGCCCAGGGTGAGCTGAGCACACACACACACAAACAGAAACAGCGAGAGATAAAGAGGAGTGTGTTGACATGGATAAGAGTGATACTGAAATGTGTGTGTTTGTGTCAGAATGAGTCTTATGTGGACTCAGTGATTCACTACAAAGGGGAACTGACGGTGGTTTTGAAGTACATTCCTGCAGAGAGAAATCTCTCCCTGCCTCTGGACCAAGTTCAAGGTATGATTTAGAATTAGAAATTACATAATTTCTCCACCTTTTCATTGTTGGTAAAACTTATGACTTATATGAAAGCACATTATTGAACATTAATATGGCAATCAGTTATTTATGGAGTGGTCTATAATTATTATGTTGCCTATCAATCATAAACAGCTTACAGTTAGGTTTGTAAACTATATTACATGGAAGAATAATTTATTTTGATTATTAATAGTAATATATTTAATTATTTATTTAAGATTTCTGTCATCTGTCATATTGTTTTTGCTACTTATAAAACACTGTTTTAAACACTTTAAATATCATAAAAGTCGAATATTTATAAAGTAAACATGTATAAAAATATAAAAACAATAAAAATAATGAAAAATCGAATAATGTAAATGCTAAATAAAAATGCGTAATGTAAATTTACAGATGTTTCATCTTTCCATGGCAGGTTAATTTTATGTTAGATAAGTTTATATAAAATATCTAATAATTTTCACAGCAAAAAAAAAAACATGAGATTGGTTTAAAATCAATTTTTATTTTGAATTTTCTATTTGAGCTCCAAGAAGCTCTCTGTATATTATTAGTATTTAATCAAGCTCTCTTTTGTTTCTCAGTAAAAAAGGGATTTCTAAAAGGAAAGAAGAAGGCCATCACTCTCCCTAAAGGAGGAATGGTGGAGCTGCTGGTTAAAGAGGCAAAAAGCCTGACAGCCGTCAAAGGAGGGTCCTCTGACCCGTTTGTCAAAGGGTGAGTTGATTTCCAGTTTCTCCTCCATATACAGTGCACTTTGTAAACTCTCACTCCTACTCCTTTTCTTCTTGTGTATCAGATACCTGCTGCCTGATGACAAGAAAAGCACAAAGCACAAGACGGCCGTGGTGAAGCGCACTGTAAACCCACGCTGGAATCACACCTTCACATATTGCGGCCTGCAGCACAGCGATCTGGACAGCGTGTGTCTGGAGCTGACAGTGTGGGACAGAGAGCCGTTCGCCAGCAACGTCTTCCTGGGTGGTGTGCGGCTCGGGGCAGGAACAGGTCAGTCTTTCTTTAGCTCAGCCCTTTTCACTACAGTCTTTAACTTTGTATCAGGTCAATAATTAGACAGTATGTATTTCAAGCTTTGTAAACATGCTGAATTCAGCATTTTCTGCAAACAAAAATGGGTATATGAACTGACAGAAATCAATATTTAATTGCTATATTATAGATATATAATATGATAATTGCTACTGTATATTATATTTCAGTTTAATTTTAGTCATTTTATTTGATCCTTTTATTCATTTTTTATATTTCTACATTGCTTTATTTTTATTTTAGTTTTAGTAATTTTTCATTCAGCTTAATTTGTTTCTAATTTTTCTAATTTTTTGTTTCAATTACCAAAAACAATTTGTAATATTTTGGGGCCAGATTTACTAACAGCTTGCGTCAGTGCAAACCCTCTGTCAGGAAAAAAACTACTGTCAGGATTTTCTAAAGACACAGTGAAACATTAGCGATGAAAAGGCATGGATACAGTTATTTTTGCAACTGACCTTATTGCATATGCATTTTTAGGAGTTTCCCTTTCAGATGCAAATTTTAAGGGAGGAGAGTGTTTAAATTCAGTTACGCAAAATACTCAAGTTCTCTCAGGAATAACATAGTTAAACATCTTTTTTTTTCATTTAGACCATCTGCTTCTTTACCATAGCTTCCTATCCCTGCTGGATTCTGATCATTACATATTTCAAATTATATTTCCCACATTAATAGGACAGATTTGTAGAAAATGCTTTTACTGTGAAATGTTCTGACTCAAATTAAGATAAGTTTCCACTGTAATGTTTTTTCCAAACATCTCCTTAATCAATCATCAATGATGCATGAAGTGCTACTTTGTGCAACACATTTTGTATTCATGCTAAACTAATTTACTGTAACAAATATGTTTTATTCATATCTTCACTCACTCATGATCAGATCATTTGTTTTCTTAATGATGATTATGTATTAAAGTGGACAAATTCTACACTTTTGCTGTATTTATAATTAGCAATGTTACTCAAGGTTTCTTGCATAAAAATCAGTTTACAAGACAAATTTCCACCCTTTCTGGCCATTTTAATGAAACTGTCTGTTTTTGCAACAGTACCTTTAAATCTTCTATTAAAATGGCCCATATTAGGATCGGTTAACCTTTTGTGAAATGACTAACAACACCCCCGCTAAACTGATTGCAAGTCACTGATATGTAAACGTAGACAGTGATATGTTTATGTGCTGATAGTTTAGACATAATCATAAAATGTTCTGAATGAGTTGTATTTGCAGCTTAGCTTTCATAAATGGTCTTAGTGGACTGGGGAGGTGGTTTTGTGTTGCGACTGTGTATGTAGTAAATTGACTTCTTTTTTTATTTTAAATATTTCTGTAGTTCTAATAAAAAAAATGCTGTTCTTTTGAAATTTCTGTTCATCAGATAATCCTGAAAAAGATATAGCATGGGTTCCATAAAGATATTAAGCAGCACAACTGTTAGCAACATTGATAATATTAAAAAAATGTTTCAAATCAGCATATAAGAATGATTTCTGAAGGATCATGTGACACTGAAGACTGGGGTAAATGCTGCTGAAATATTAGCTTTGCCATCACATGAATAAATTACATTTTAAAATATATTATATTTTAAATATATTTAAAATACATTTTAAACTATATTAAAATAGGCAACGTGCGGGTTTCTGGGGAGATCCTGCTCAACTTATTCATAAAATATTTCACAATAATTTGTTTTACTGTATTTTTAATCAAATAAATGCAGCCTTGGTGAGTATGAGAGACTTAAAGAAACATAACTGGTG
>NW_015656501.1:343817-355673 GCF_001515625.1 Sinocyclocheilus rhinocerous
AGAATGATTTCTGAAGGATCATGTGACACTGAAGACTGGGGTAAATGCTGCTGAAATATTAGCTTTGCCATCACATGAATAAATTACATTTTAAAATATATTATATTTTAAATATATTTAAAATACATTTTAAACTATATTAAAATAGGCAACGTGCGGGTTTCTGGGGAGATCCTGCTCAACTTATTCATAAAATATTTCACAATAATTTGTTTTACTGTATTTTTAATCAAATAAATGCAGCCTTGGTGAGTATGAGAGACTTAAAGAAACATAACTGGTGTATTCATTCATTCATTCATTCATCAATCCATCTCTGCATGTAATTTCCTAAAATCTTTTAGGAAGCCATTAGTTGTAAAAGCAATTATGTTTATGCATATTTTGCTTTTGAAAAGATATTTTGTTTTGTAAAAATGTTTCAAAATAGCTTAATGACAGTCCATTGTCGCAATTTTCCTTTTAAATATTTCTCCATGATACACTAAATGGGCTCTTTGGTGTGAATTACAGCCAAACAGCCAAAAAAAAAAAAAAAACATTGTCACGCTAGCTAGCTAGGTAAAATAAGTATATTTAAAGCTGCAGTCCGTAAGTGTTGCCTCTTTGTCGCCATCTTTGTTTGAAAACCTGGAATTGCAGTTACTTGAGGAATTATCTAGCTTGCATGGGTTGTGAGTCGGCACGGCTCCAGCGCTGATGAATCTAATGTTCTGAAAGTATAGTGTGTGTGTAGATTTCAATTTCTGTACAGTCTAATATCGAATTGTCATACCATTCGAATTTCACATTAAGAAATTCTTTTAACCCAAAAAGCAAACTATGCTCCCTTCGAACTGGTTGTCTTAACAATATTATAAGCTAACTGTTGTGAATCGGGCTAAAGGAAGGCGATAGTTTTGAACACTGGCTGGTTATGTACTTGCTCAAATATTGATTTTGGATCATTTTTAAACAAAAAAAAGTTACAAATTTCAGCTTTAATTTCTTTAAACAAGATTTATTTTTATTTTTTTTCCACGAGTGTCTGACATTCAAGTAGCACAGCTAGATTTTCTTCTCGTTTTGATCTTGCATACAGAGCAGTTAACTGACCTGTTTGTGACCTGCAGGTCTGAGTTATGGGAAAGAAGTAGATTGGAACGATGCCTACGGGGAGGAGCAGCGACTATGGCAACGCATGATTGACAACCCTGAGGTCCCGCAAGAGTGCACACTGATGCTGCGATCCAGCATGGCCAAGAGGAAAACATAGAGAGAAAGAAAGAGAGTTTCCCTGGCAATACTCATCAAATCTGATAGACACTGTAAAGTGCTCTTTATGTTCTTTGGCAGTACTCTCACTAGATTCTCCCAGATTCTCATTCCAACATTCATATGCACTCTAAATTCTCAAAACACATGCATATATACACACATATGCACCTCTAAGGTTCTATTTACACCTTCTTGGCTGAGACAGATTGGCATTTACACCTGATGTTAACAGGTTTCTCAAATGTGTCTCTTGTGACCACGTGGGATCAGATTTCAAAGGGAAGAAACTCAGATTTTTATGACTACATACATCATTTATGTCAGTGCAGTACTGCATGTTGATAAAGCATAAAAAATTAAAAAAGAAAAAGGAAGAGAAAAAAATTGTACAAAGTCTCTTCCAGATATATTGAAATTTTAATCTAAGCACAAACCAATTTTCAAACTGCATTCATTATTTTTTTTAGTCGTGTGCCTGTATTAAGCACCCTTCAAAAGTGTGTGCTTCAAATGATGTTGATATCAGGCTTACTGAAGAAATTTTTTAATTGGACAGTTGATTTTAAAGCTACATGTATCTAGCAGAGTTTTACTTTTCTGCCGCAGTGGATGATGGGCAGGTGTACACTGTCCTTCACTGACCTGTCTTCATTTAGCACTGCCCGCTTGTGATTGAACAGCTGAGACGAATCTCAGACCAGGTGTAAATGGTGCGACACGCTACACTCCAACCCAGGTGTTGTTCTATTTTAAACCAAACGCTCATTAACTCTGAACAGCACATGAGGACTATTTCAAAAGAGCACAGTGAACATTATCAACAATCAAAGGTCACATTTGTCCTGAAAGAACAAAGCACAAAGCACTTCCTCCAAACACACACACACAAAATAAAAAAATTAATCCAATTTGCACGGATAGCACCTGCATGTAATGCTAGCACACATGAGAACAATGTACGGAATGTGATCAATCATTTCTATAAGCACATTTATATAGACATGCACAGATGTTATGATAATCATGTCAGATCTGTCACATACACGTACATTTGGCTAGAGAGAGAGAGAGTGATGCTGACTGTTAAATTTCATAGCTAGTTTTACCACAGTTTTAAATGTAAAAAAAACAATATCTAGGGCCAATGTAATTCATTATATTGAACTCGATTTACAGTTCCTCCAAGAAATTCCAATGTTTTTGGTAAAATGATTGTTGTAAACACAAATGTAGAGTAGATAAAGTAGGAAGATTAGATTTCTCCACCATTAAATGTTTCTACACCATGTTTCATAGTGACTAGTCACAATTCAGCATGCAAATATTACATTTACATAATTGCTATCAGGTAGATTTCCCCATTTGCCACTGATCTATCACACACATATCACCCCACTCTGAAGGAAAAAAATGACTATGTACTATAATATAATCGAAACCAAAAATTCAAAGAAAAACTAAGACTAAAATCATCTATAAAAACGTATGATTTGAGTTGAATTTATAGCATAAAAGTGGATAGAAATACAGAAAAGGATCACAAAACACACAGACACACACATACATACATATGCACACATATTGCATAAGCACAATGTTTAGAGCCCCTATATTGAGTTTTGAGCCGAGTTTAATAGATAATTCCCCAGTTGATGCTATTGAGCCATCATGTCACTGTGAGGTCTCCATGAATGTGTCCTTAATACCTATAATACTTTTGTTAGCATCAGTCAAGTGAATAGACCTTATAGACAACATACTGTATAGTAAAGTTAGATTTTGTGGCATGTATAAGGCTCAGTGTTTGACATCCAAGTGTTACCCGTGTCTAATATCGTCTGAAGCTGTTTGATTCACAGCATGTTCAGTGTATGTGTGCTGTTTCCACTCTCATCAGGAAGACAGTGTTTAGGACTGTTCTGTACTGTACTTTATCATCTTCAGAAAGAGAATAAACTATTATTAAACAACTGTTGCTCTTTCATTACTCTTTTTTTCCATGTCTTAATCATTATTTGCAGTTTTCTATATTTCTCTCTCTTTCTACATACACATGCAGACACACAAACACAGGTTTATATATGTGACCCTGGACCACAAAACCAGTCATAAGGGTCAATTTTTTAAAAATTGAGATTTGTACATCAACTGAAAGTTGAATAAATAAGCTTTCCATTGATGTATGGTTTGTTAGGAAAGGACAATATTTGGCCGAGATACAACTATTTGAAAATGTGGAATCTGAGGGTGCAAAAAAATCTAAATATTGAGAAAATAGCCTTTAAAGTTGTCCAAATGAAGTTCTTAGCAATGCATATTACTAATGCTAAAACATTTTTGATATATTTTCGGTAGGAAATTGACAAAATATCTTCATGGAACATCTTTACTTAATATCCTAATGATTTTTGGCATAAAAGAAAAATCGATAATTTTGACCCATACAATGTATTTTTGGCTATTGCTACAAATATACCCCAGCGACTTAAGACTGGTTTTGTGCTCCAGGGTCACATATATTATTTGAAAGAAGTCTTATGCTCATAATGGCTGCATTTATTTGATCAAAAATACAGTACAAATATTATTTCAATTTAAAATAACTTTTCTGTTTTAATCTATTTTAAAATGTAATTTATTTATTTGGTGGCAAAGGTGGCTGATCTTGTGTTTAACTTTTTTTTTTGAATCTCAAATTCTTGTGTTTCTTGTAAGAAATTGCAATAAAACACTATGCCAAAGTGCTTCCAATAATGTTAGCCTTCTCCCTTTTTCACCACTGTAACATTTAATACATTATTCCATATATAATACATTGAAAACATATTTATCATTCCTCTGTTGTACTCGATTCAATTTGAGCATATTTATTTGACAAACCAGAGAATTAAGATAAACATGACTGGCATTTTAAGAAAGCTGAGTCCCATGCTCTCAAATGTCAATCATCAAACAGGCCTTTATTGCAATAATATTGCTTTGATAGTATTTCTTTAAAAAAAGTAGACTGTCCACTCTGACATAAATAGAGACACCAGGCAAATAAAATAGAGTAGAGCATCATAAAAAAGACATACAACAGAGACTCATGTTTAGAGATAAAGATGATGTGATAAAGATGTAGCAGCTCTAACCAGACTCTCTCTCTTGTGTAGTTTGGTAACTTTATACCCAGTAGGATCAGATGTAAATGTGTGTACTGTATATATACATCTAGCAGCTCTGTCCAGCCTCTTTCTGTAGTGTGGCCTCTTCGGTGCGGAGCGGAAACGTGTCAATGGTGGTAAAGATCTCTGCTGCTGTGATGGGGAAAGTGTAGCGCTGCTTATCCACTCCCTGTTTGTCCAGCAGCACCATGTTAAATGAGTTCTGAGACAGCTGCAGCAGCAACCTGCCCCACACAAACAAAACACACACGTTTAGTTTAGATGTACATTGTGATGTATTTAATATTGGAATCAATTCACTAAAAGCTCCTCATACGTTCTTGAAATTATATACAAAACAGCATTTGAAGAAAATGAATCAAGTGATTGAAATACAGTAATGAAGTACCTGAGTTGTAGAGCTAGTCCTGGAGGGATGAGTCTGTGTCTGATGCGGCCGATCTGAGCTGGATAAACCCCCACCAACTCAATCACTGTCACATGTCTCAAGTCCAGACCACACTGGGCATGCTGAACCACACACACAATACAAATCATTCCAGTTTAGTTGCTTATGTATAATCTTACACAGTATTGTAAAATTCATCTCTCTCTCTCTCTCTCTTTATATGAGAGAGATTAATCTTACAATCATTTGTATATTAAAGTATAATCTATACCATCATTTGAACGTTAATATTATTTAAAAAATACGTTTCTATGTACATTTATAAATATCTATATCTATATCTCTCTCTCTCTCTATATATATATATATATATACACACATTACACACACACAAATTATTATTTTTTACAAAAAAAGTACAAGATCTTACACTGACTCTCAGCCCTTAGTGTGCAAGTCAATGTAGAATAAAAAGGCAGATATTGATCTTATACCTGTAAATTAGTCATTTGGAATCTGTAGTAGTGATTGGCAGCTGAGGGGGCGGAGATTATCAGAACGCGGCGTTTCTCATAGAACTGGTCCAGTAATGCAGCAGCAGACCGCACACCAACATTAATATTCATGGCTTTTAATAAAACAAATGATTATGATGTTATTCACCAGAGGGCAGGACAGGAAGAGCAAGATCATGAATTTTACATGATTTGTGAGGTTTAATCTCATAAGAATAAAATGAATAATTCTGTCATAAAAATTCTGCCATCGTTTATTCTAACAATCTGCCTTACAATATTAAATTTGAATATTTTACCTGAATAAGCAGCATCATTCAGGAATTCAGGAATGCAATGTAATCTTAAATATAATGATGTATAATGTATAATGCAAGGAATTTCTCTAGCTAAGCTGACTGTAAGTGTTTGTGAGGTGTTAATGTGTTTTTGCCTACGAGCACAGGAAGTCTCCAGGCCAGACCACTCCATGTTAAACTGGCAGACTCTGGCGGCGCTGCCCCTCAGCTCATAGCCACCCAGACAGCGGAATTCACACGTGGCCCCATAATTATCAGTCGCGCTGTCACATTTCATCCAGCCATTGTCAGGGACAGAGAGAGGAGTACAGCGACGCACTGCAACATGCACATAACACACACATCAATGCCAGCACATTATGCAATGCTCTGCAACTAAATAAACCAATGACATTTTTTCAGTAATGTGAGAGTAGTTTACCAGTTCTCAAAACAATTTAGCTTTTTCAGTAAAAAAAAAAAATATTTTTTTCCATTCAGTAGTCGCTTACATTATATCATCTGATAACTACACTATTGCTCAAAAGTTTGGGCTCCGCAAGATTTTTTTGAAAGAACTTTACATTTATTTAGCAAGGATGCATACACTTGACACAATAAAGTTACAGTAAATAAATTTATAACGTTACAAAAGATTTCCATTTATTCTTCTATTCTATTCTTCAAAGAATCCTGCAATTAATTTATCAGTTTCCACAAAAATATTAAACCACACAACTGTTTTCAACATTGATCAAAAGAAGAATTGTTTCTTGAGCAGCAAATAAGCGTATTAGAAAAAAAATCTGAAAAAACATGTGACACACAAGGCTGGGGTAATGACTGCTGAAAATTCAGCTCTGCCATCACAAGAATAAATTAAATTTTTAAATATATTATAATAGAAACAGTTATTTTAAAGTGTTATAATATTTCACAACATTACTGTTCAACTGTATCAAACCAAGTGAAAAAAAGTGAGCATAAGAGACTTATTTCAAAACCAAACTTTTGAGTGGTAGTGTATATATTTACATAGATGTTGCCAAATTGTAAAAAAAATTCTGAGGATTTGTAGCTAATATTTCTTAGATGCTCATAATTTAGCTAAGAATTTTTAAAGAATTGTTTGACTGTATTTTGATTACTTTAAACATGAGTAACTTGTAGCTTAGAAAGCTAAAGTTTCAAAAGAACTCACCTCTCACTCGGACATTGAACCTGCAGGTCGCCTTGTTCTCAGCACGGTCAAACACAGTGTATGATAATTTATGATTCCCTTCTGGGAAGTGCGAGCCTGACGGCTTTCCTTTCAGTATAACACTACAACACAAACAAACAGTCTCTTTCTCACAACAAGAATCTGGATTAGTTTTATTAGATTGATTAGATTTAAATCTGAATTCAGCTAGAAATTACTTGATTCTCAATTGTGGCATTGATCGGTCAAATATTTTTGCATAAAGACCTGAATTTGCCCGTTGCCATGGTTACTTTCATATATGGTGAGGATAAAACTGTTACACTGACTCTGTTAGGATGCCGTCTGCCGTGTCTTTGCCCTCTGGTGTGTCCCACGTCACTTTGGCGGTGAGTTTCCCTGGTTCAGCGGTCTTCTCCTTTATATTAGGACACGTAATAACTGGGGGATCCACATCTGAGACAGAAAACACCTTTACATGCCTCTCCACCTAAATACTACATTATGGATCCATATCTGTAAATAAATATTAATGAGTGCTCAATGACTATTTAACCCACCCACACACACACTGTTGCCACCGCTCCACGTTCTGCTGCTTTGGCAGGAGGCGCTGAGGTCTCCTCGAAGTGTGTATCCTGGTGAGCAGAAAAACTGGCAGCGGGAGTTGAAGTATGATCCGTCTGAACACTTATAACCTCTATTAGATGGCATGGCCAGTTTAGGACAGCGGACTTCTGTAAACATAATTCATGCCCTGGTGAAAATGGATTATCAATGGACAATCACTGCTGCCAATCCAAATAAATGAATGTGTCATATAGCTGCTGATTGACGTGGTTGGTAGTACTAGATTGTGTCTTGATATGCCTTCAGGTTTGTGAAGTGAAGTGAAGTGATGTGTGGCCAAGTATGGTGACCCATACTTGGAATTTGTGCTGCTCTGCATTTAACCCATCCAAGTGCACACACACAGCAGTGAGTAGGGTAAGTTTGAGGGTCCAAATGTGACGCTCAATAATCATTTGAGCAATTCATAAAGATGATTAAGAAATAAAAAATTAAAATCAACTGAGCAATCGGTAAATTATTTGATAAAAATTAATAAAGCTATCAAACCTTCAGCATGTGGCTGAACAAATTAATAAAATTTCAATTTGGTAATCAAAATAATCAGTTAATAAAGATATATGTGACCCCGGACCACAAAACCAGTCATAAGGGTAAATTTTTCGAAATTGAGATTTATACATCACCTGAAAGCTGAATAAATAAGATTTACATTGATGTATGGTTTGTTATGATAGGACAATATTGACCGAGATACAACTATTTGAAAATGTGGAATCTGAGGGAAATCAACTGAGCAATCGGTAAATTATTTGATAAAAATTAATAAAGCTATCAAAACTTCAGCATGTGGCTGAACAAATTAATAAAAATTTCAATTTGGTAATCAAAATAATCAGTTAATAAAAATATATGTGACCCCGGACCACAAAACCAGTCATAAGGGTCAATTTTTCGAAATTGAGATTTATACATCACCTGAAAGCTGAATAAATAAGATTTACATTGATGTATGGTTTGTTATGATAGGACAATATTGACCGAGATACAACTATTTGAAAATGTGGAATCTGAGGGTGCAAAAAGATCGAAACTAATGATTTTTGGCATAAAAGAAAAATCTATAATTTTGACCCATACAATGTTTTTTTGGCTATTGCTACAAATAAACCCCAGCGACTTAAGACTGGTTTTGTGGTCCAGGGTCACATATAATAAAGCAAATTGAAAACACAATTTTAGGTTTACCAATTACTAATATAGAAATCATCCTAAAAAAATACAGTACACTACTGTTCAAAAGTTCGGGGTCTTTTTAAGTATTTTAAATTTTTGAATGAAGTAATAATTTTATTTAAGAAGGATGCATTAATTGATCAAAAGTGAGAGTAAAGAAATTTCAAATAAATGCTGTTCATTTGAACTTTCTATTCATCAAAGAATCCTAACAAAAATGTAGCAGTTTCCACAAAAATATTACACAGCATTTGATAATAGTAAGAAATGTTTCTTGAACACCAAATCAGCATATTAGAATGATTTCTGAAGGATCATGTGTCACTGAAGAATGAAGAATAATGAGTGCTGAAAATTTGGTTTTTCCATCAAAAGAATAAATTACATTTTAAAATATACTCAAATAGAAAACTGTTATTTTAAATTGTAATAATATTTCACAATATTACTGTTTTTACAGTTTTTTTTTGGATCAAATAAATACAACCTTGGTGAGCATAAGAGACTTATTTTTAAAACATTCAAATATTTTGCCAACCCCAAATTTTTAAATGGTAGTGTAAATGGAAAAAAAACAGTAAAAAGTAAATAAAAATAACAAATAATTTGTGATTATGTAATGTTTGCAAAATGATTGCAATAAAATATAGAACTGATTATGCACTAATTCATCTTAATCATTGAAGTGAGTCATAAGCAATATGATTTTATAATTGAGTTGTGTGAATGTTGAAGTCAGACCTCTGCAAGCGTAGTTTCCTGACCACTGTTTGCTGGCCATACAGAGGATCTCACTGCTGCCGTGCATCTCGTAGCCCGTCTTACAGCGGATCTTGCACCGAGTTCCCAGAACATTCTTATTACGTTCTCCGCGTGGTGTCTGGCAGCTGACATGACCATGTTTGACTTTCACTGGGGCACACCATGGAACGCCTAGAAAGAGACATACGTTATCACACACGTACGCAAATACACTGAAGAAAGACACTGAGTCATACCAAAACACATATAAAACATGGCCTTATAAACCTACCTTGACAACTGCCATCATTCAGACATGCATGGAGAAATGTGAACAAAGATTAAGTAGCACAGCCACAGAAGAAGAGGAAGCAATCAGAGGCCTGAGGCCTAAGCAGGCAGTCAGAGATGTAGTGTCCTCTGTGTTGTGAATGTATGTGTTCTGACAGCAGTGCTCGTGTTATGATGTGGTAAGAGAGTTTTACTGAGAGAAGATGGGTTTAAGCTCTGTGTAATGGGTTTTAGGATCAGTATGTGCATTTATTTTAGTATGTCCTTGTGTGTGTTCACCTGTGTATCGCACATCTTCATCATCAGTGTATGGCCAGTATCCAGAGCCTGCAAAACAGTTTAGGACAGCAAAAGCAAGAAAGAGTTGGCATGACCGCAGAATTTCAGATTCAGCTCAACTAGAATCATTTGTATTCTGGACGACTATATTAGAACAAAGCAAACCACAGTTTGTTTTTTTTGTTGTAATATCTTGTTGTAATATTTTTAAGTTCAATTTGCTAACATATGTAAACCTCAGAATAAAAACGTGTAATTGTGTACACCACCGTTCAAAAGTTTGGGGTCAGTGAGATTTATTTAAATTATTTTTAAAGAAATTAACAGTTTTAGTCAGCAAGGATGCATTAAATTGAAAGTGGCAGTAGCAAATTTTATATTGATACAAAATGTTTCAGTTTCAAAATGCTGTTCTGTTGAACTTTCAATTCGTCAAATAATTTTAAGAAAAAGGAAAATTACATTTTCCACAAAAATATTAAGTTGTTTTCAACATTGATAATAACACGGAATGTTCCTTGAGCACCAAATCAGCATATTAGAACGATTTCTGAAGGATAATGTAACATGAAAGACTGGAGCAATGGCTGCTGAAAATTCAACTTTGTTTTTTCTGTTTTACTGTATGCAGTGTATGCATTTAATGTATACCAAACCCCACCCCCCCCCATACACACACTTTTTTAAAAAAATTTATTTATCATTTTGTAACTTCATATCCAGTGTTGGGGAAAGTTACTTTTAAAAGTAATGCATTACAATATTGCGTTACTCCATAAAAAAGTAACTAATTACGTTACTTAGTTACTTTTTATGGAAAGTAATGCGTTACATTACTTTTGCGTTACTTTTTAAATCTGGACAGGGCTTGCTTGTTTGTTTTTAAAATAAAAAAGTTCTATTTTTGGCAAATACTGTATAAAAGCCTTTTCACACCAAAAGAGAAATGAATAAGCCTCAGGCTGAAGGAAATGTAAATTTAAATCTGTGTTTTTTTTTTCTTTTTTGTGAGTGAGATGAATTAATCCATATTCATATTTATTTTAGACCTACTGTAACATCTTATGATTTCTCTCAACATGGGGACAGGAGAGCTGTCAATCAATAAATTGGGGGAAAAAAGAAACTTGCGTTACTTATTTGAAAAAGTAACAGATATTCTCTTGTAAATTAAAAAGAAATGCGTTACTTTACTAGTTACTTGAAAAAAGTAATCTGATTACGTAACTCGCGTTACTTGTAATGTGTTACCCCAAACACTGTTTATATCTCACTTCCCTTCTTAAACTTTATCTTTAGCAGTGTGACATTTTTAAACTTTATAAATGTAACTGTATTTCATTTTCCAAACTTTCTTGCAATTATATTTGTATTGTTTTTATTTTTTTATACTCTGAGGCTTACATAGCTAACATCTGAAATCTGGGTTTGTTGCATTTATGGAGATGGCATGAAATGCAACAATGACCCCTGCAGGTAATGACGTGAATTACAGTGATTAAAGTGTAGGCCAGTGTTTCCCAACCTTTTTTTAGTCGCGGCACCCTTTGGAAATTGTAACTGTATTTCATTTTCCAAACTTTCTTGCAATTATATTTGTATTGTTTTTATTTTTTTATACTCTGAGGCTTACATAGCTAACATCTGAAATCTGGGTTTGTTGCATTTATGGAGATGGCATGAAATGCAACAATGACCCCTGCAGGTAATGACGTGAATTAAAGTGATTAAAGTGTAGGCCAGTGTTTCCCAACCTTTTTTTTAGCCGCAGCACCCTTTGGAAATTTTAACAAACTTGTGGCAACCTACAAAATTAATTTTGTCACAATATTTGAATTTCTAACTTCGATATGATCATTTGAAAAGTATAGATATTCGGTACAACAGGGAAGAACTGCAGAATATAATGTCATACAGATATTTTTAATATTAT
>NW_015656501.1:355721-356290 GCF_001515625.1 Sinocyclocheilus rhinocerous
AATACTGTACTACATCGATGTTTCCTGTCGGCTCAATTTTTGAGTGGACTTTGCTGTTCCGATTCGCATGAACGGTATATGAGTTACAACAGCCCCAAAAAATATGATGTTATAAAGTCAAGGGTCAAGAGCCCAACTAAAGCAAACACTAATCACCTTGATCGTAGCGTCAAATGAAACAATAAAACATCATCATCTTAATCTCTGTTAATTCTCAATAAGCGCTTTTGTGGGTGTCTGACAGAAATAAAGTCAGTCTGGTTAATAATGAGTGAAGCTGGTGATGCTGTTTGTGGAGTTTTTAATCATCCTCTGCTGAGATCACAAAAGATTTTTTCAACAAAAAGTATTTTGTATTTCAGTTGATTTGATTGAAGGCTGTGTCTGGAAGTCAGTTGTATGTTTGGAGAAGGTTCTTACAGGATATAGAAAGCCTCCTCGGTGACAGATATTTGAACTGCCTCCTCTCAACCTGCTCAACATTTTGAATTCACAATGAACTCACATATTACTCACACTGTGAGTATCACACTATGAGAATAGTGTGATGTCACTGTGATCAGCGCATG
>NW_015656501.1:357345-468440 GCF_001515625.1 Sinocyclocheilus rhinocerous
TTTTTTTACCAATTATTCAAATAATGTTTAGTCCTAGAAAGCTATTGTTATCAGAACACGTGAGCATAACATAGCGGTTAGCAGATCAATGAATGAGAGGGCAGTGTTACCAGAGTTGCCCATTTACCACACCATGTTACAACACAGTAGGGCTATTGCAGACAGAAACAATACTGTACTACATCGATGTTTCCTGTCGGCTCAATTTTTGAGTGGACTTTGCTGTTCCGATTCGCATGAACGGTATATGAGTTACAACAGCCCCAAAAAATATGATGTTATAAAGTCAAGGGTCAAGAGCCCAACTAAAGCAAACACTAATCACCTTGATGGTAGCGTCAAATTAAACAATAAAACATCATCTTAATCTCTGTTAATTCTCAATAAGCGCTTTTGTAGATGTCTGACAGAAATAAAGTCAGTCTGGTTAATAATGAGTGAAGCTGGTGATGCTGTTTGTGGAGTTGTTTAATCATCCTCTGCTGAGATCACAAAAGATTTAATGTCTTTTGTATTTCAGTTGATTTGATTGAAGGCTGTGTCTGGAAGTCAGTTGTATGTTTAGAGTAGGTCTTTATAGGATATAGAAAGCCTCCTCGGTGACAGATATTTGAACTGCCTCCTCTCAACCTGCTCAACATTTTGAATTCACAATGATCTCACATATTACTCACACTGTGAGTATCACCGTACGAGAATGGTGTGATGTCACTGTGATCATCGCATGATCTGACGTGTTGACTGGGACAGCAAGTTAGATCAAAGCTCCCTCTGATGCAGTAACAAGAACTCAAGAGACTCAGAGGCACACACACATACACACAATGTTAATGCAGAGCTAGCGGCCAATCATGACAAACATGACAATCATGGAAAACACTCCACAGGGATCATGTGTGTAGGTGTGTGTGTTTTCGCTCCATTTGGCAGATGAGTTTTCCTGTTCCATTCTGTTAAGCTCAGCAGAATGCTGTGTAACCCAGAATACTCACTGACTTGGCTCAGTTTCGCTCTCTCTCTCTTTCTGTCTCTCTCACACACACACACACACACACACACACACAGGTATAAATATTTCAAATGGAGGGAGTTTCCACTTAAGAAAACTTTGTTAACTAAACCATTTAGCTTCTGCTGCACCTTCTGTTTTACCACAGTCCTGAGGATCACAAAATATTTCTTTTGTACAACTTCTACAATGTTTAGCTCAAAAACAGTTCACTCTTGGATGGACGTTCTGCAGTCATTAGTCATCAGAAAGTAATATCCCTCAGGCTCCCCATGTTCAGTGTCTGCAACAGCTCCAGCCTCACAGATTCACAACTCCTATTTGTGTGGAAGTTAGTTAACCTCATTCTACAGTCTGACAGTCAAGTACAGACTAATTATGTTCATATCCAACTATCAGCCACCGCAAAATGGCCTATCAATCATCCAGAACCCCTTAGCACAATATCAGCACCTTAGCAAACATACAGATCAACTTTGCAAAGTACCACACAAGTTTGTCTTAATGAACTTTCCTTTTCTATTTTGAAACTATTGTTTTAGATCCACATTTAAATGAAGCAACAACAACAGGGTCAAATTCTCAACTTGATCTTTTTTCTCTCATATGCAACAAGCTAGCTCACTTAAAAAAGTTTTGTAAATTAGTCAAAACAATTAGTTCAGACAGTTTAATTCAAGTTTGAGCAGTGGGCATTTTACAACTACTTAAAAGCACATGAAATTCACTGATTAAAGTCAGGACAGTGTGGACCGTCCGCGTCTGTTCTGTCTTAATCTTGTAACATATGCTCATGTTTTAGCCAGCATGAGCCTGTGTTTGTGTTCACAAGGCCATAAAATACACAAACACAAATAACCACCCAGTCTTTGTGAATAAACAATGCACATCATTTGAGGTAATTCACCAAAACCTTGTAAAACGTCATTTATTTTACTGACATTTACTTTACACATGCAAATAAAGCCAATATGTGAGTCTGATGGTCTTGTACTGGTAAATTGGACCTCCAGTGCATTTACAAATTAAAGTCTGGTACACAACCACAACCTAAAACCCAATGACATGAGCCACAACCTCACACAGTCAACATTTTACTGCATTACATTTGCATTCATGATTTAACTCTTAACGGTCCTCGAAATGAAGATGTATTGTTAATTTAGAGCAATTATAGTTCTACCACCACAACACATGCATCTCTTCAACTTCTTGAATTGTGTTTCCAGCAGCACAGGAAATTCACATGTCTAAGCGAGTCCAAGCAAGTCTCTTTGCTTTTTCAATTTATTCTCTAAACAAAAAATCTTGGACCGAGAAACCAAGTTTTGAAGGGATATATTCTGCTTCTGCTGGAATATAAACAATGTTTTCTGGAAGCAAAGTGTACTTTTTGTTCTTACTAATATACACAAAATACTCCAAAAAAGAGCCCCCTTACCAGCCAACCAGGGGTGCGTTTCCTAAAAGCATTGTTAGCTATGGTTAGTTCCATTGAAATCAATTGGTAACAATGGAACTTGCGACCACAGTTGCTTTTGGGAAACGCACCCCAGACTGATACAAATATAAACCAAAACACAAAGTAGATTAAAATGCTACAAATATCTAAAAAGGTCATATGGATTGGCTTAATATGTGACATGAGGCTACATCAGGTACGTCAGGCATCAAGCAACCATAATCTGGCAATGGAAAAGTGGACAGAGCCTCCAGCTCTGAAAAAAGCTTTTTTTCCCCTATAATGTGAAAAATATCAAAACATCAGAGTCACATTTCCAAATATCTGATCCAGACCCCATGCTAACAGATCATTCTAAAAACAGCTATGTATCAGTGTGTCAAAGCCTGAGGGACAGAGTAGCATAACATCAGCATATCAATACGTGCCTCCAGTGATGATTTATTACTAGTTGATCCATCATTTGCATGTAGAATTTATAATTCAGTGTCATTGTATCATATTCTATGATTACTATTTTATTCTGTTGATTTGAGACTTTTAAAGCAATTTATTTGAGACACACGATTTGACAGAAATATTATCCTCAAGTAGGCACATAACAACTTGCCTAAAAGTTGCTTAGTTTTATTATTATTAATATTTGTACAGTCCCTTTGTTGCCAACATAGAGGATAATGAACAAACTGCTCATTTTGAAAGTGTATGGTATCAAAGATTGAAATTATCTAAATGAGAGGATGATAAACTGCTCATTTTAAATGTGCATGGAATTAAAGATTAAAACTATCTACATTATTAAAATATAATCTACTACTATATATGCATGCTCAATTAATGAGTAAATAATTATTATATACATACATACATATATGTGTGTGTGTGTGTGTGTATATCACAAAAATCAATTGTCCGAAAAGGATGATTGAGACCAGTGAACAAGTCTGCGTCTTTGGAAATATTGTAAATGCTGACAGTCATCCCAGTAAAGCTTTGCTGACTCTGCAGACACACTGCTGACCCACTTCCAGAAGACATTACATTATTTATACACCACTAATTCTTTAAAAATTGTTTAAAGACGAAGCATTCAAAAGATGTTTCAGAATCATCAGTATTGAGCAGATCGACCGGGAGCGCAGTGTCCTACTGGTGACAAGTCATCAGTGCCTTTTCATATGAAAGAGTTCAGTGTCTTTCCCCTGGATTTAGGGAATTTACCCCCTTCTTTCCCCCCCAAACAGCCCCAAAAGCGTCCACGTAAACACTCTGAGCTCTGTTGCAATATACTGTGCCTAATACAGGAAAGCTAGCAGAAACAGCATGGGAAAACTCCTAGATGCACAAAGACTTAGTTCCTTCTGATGTCTGCTTAACTTTGCATTAGTTTAATGAGTCTTGCTCAACACATTTTGATTGATCAGAGCTCACAGCGCGAGACTCAACAGGAACAGTTTGGATGGGTCTCTTACCGTCATACGCGAAACTCCCGGACAGCTGAAGTCCCACTAACATATACACACACATCCAGGTGTCCATCTTTAGGAAGTCCAGGAGCTGCTGGGAGACCTCGGGTGCATTCCTAGGCGAGAATCAGAGCACCAGCCCGATCCCGCCTCCTCTCCAGAAATAAGAGAGCTCTTCGTCCAGCGTGAGCGCTTGGCTATACGTGTATAAACTATGGCACTGTTATGAGTGTGGATCAGTAACGCAAAAAAGTAATTGTGAATATTTTTATTATTTATAATTTATCATTGGAGTTCAATTCAGAACTCTTCTTGTAGGAGTTTAGATTTTCGTTCAAATTTTGTTCTGCATTGAAATTTTACCTATAGGCCTATGTATATTATTCAGAACTGTATGTATTCCCATGCCCCATCATTCCATTTATGATCCCTAGAATTGGTTCAAATTATGAAAGAAATTCCAATAGGATTCCTTTAGGATTTAGACTGGGAAGTCCTCAAAAGTAAAAGTGGGCTTTATTGGGTTAGTGTGTAATTCATATTAGAACCTTAGATAAACACCTCAAAAATTGAGAGTGAGAGAACATTGTATTTCATAATTTCATCACCAAAGAAACTAACACACTTTCTCTTTTCTTTAGCAACAGCTCTTGAGAGCAAAATCTTATTAACTTTACAGTTAAATCATTGGTGCGTGACCTTCTGTTCTCTTGCACTTTAAATTGCAGTATTCATTTACAGTAAAGTCTGGTGTGCTGTTAATGACAGACCAGGTCTTGGAAAAGGAATGTCAATAGAACAGTAACATAAAGATTTTACTTTCTGTACACAGAAATACTTACTTCACACATTTGTGCTTGAAAATTAACATTCACATAAACACTATGACAATACATAAATACGACTGGAATAATTTTAGTCAAGGCACTTGATATTCAAGATAAAAAAGTAAGAAACAACCAGCCCTTTAAGGGACATATATTATACTAAATCAGAATACAAACCATAATATAAACAATTTTATGTTAAGTTCTCCAACACCCATCAACCACATTTTTATGTTTTCCCTGTTTAAAGATCTGTGATCCACAACACTTTTAAAATGAACTCTCCGTATACAGGCAGTATATATTATATTATAATATATTATATTATACTGCTAATTGACTAAATGTAAATGTAATGTTCAGGGTGGTCTGTGTGTTTGTAGTGCGCTGCACACTTTGGGATCATTTAAGGTTTAGATACTGTGTTAGGACGTTGTTCCAGAACTGAGGGTCCTGAGCACCACTATCGGTTTGCTTCTTCCCTTTAACATTCTGCTAATGTCTTTGTCTATTCTTCTGTCTGTCTCTCTGTGCATTTGCCTGTCTGTGCGGAGGTAACATCCGCTTTGGCTCTCTGTTTCGGTACTTTTTTGGTCTTTTCTTCCTCTTCTTCCTCAACCTCTTCTTCTTCCTCTTCACTAGTTTCTCTCTGTTTCCTCTCATTTTTCTCGGGTGTTCTTCCTGCTCGGTTTCTTCCTCCTCTTCCTCACTCTCTTCTTCCTATTCTTCTTCCTCTTCACTAGTTTCTCTCAGTTTCCTCCTGTTTTTCTCTGTTTTTATATTCTTTACTTTCTGCTGTTTCTTCCTCCTCTTCTTCTTCTACTTCTTCACCTTCCTCCTCTTCTTCCTCATTAGTTTCTCTCTGTTTCCTCTGACTTCTCTGTTATTTTATTCTCTTCATTCTTGTCTATTTCTTCCTCTTCTGCTTCTTCCTCACTTCCACTTTCTTCCTCATTATTTTCTTCCTTTTCATTCAGCTTGTCTCCCTCATCATCTTCGTCATCTCTGTCTGTTTCCTGTGTCTCTGAAACGTCAAGATTCTCTTCTTCTCTAAACTTATTTTCACCTCTATCCATTTTCCCTTCTTTTTTTTGTCCTCTTCTTTTTCTCCATCCTCTTCCTCAATCTGTTCTTTCCATTCTTGTTTTTCTCTATCTTCATCTCCATTTGTCTCTGACATTTTTTCCTCATCTTCAGCTTCCACCTCATTCTGTCGCTCTTATTTTTCCTCTCACTCTCCTCTTCTTCACTCCTGTTTGTGAATCCATCATTCTTGTCTTTCAGTTCTTCATTTTCTTTTTCATCCACCTCCTCTTCCTTGTCTTCTTCACCCTTTTCCTCTGTCATTCTCTTCTTCCTCCTCCTCTTCTTTTGCCCGATCTCTGTTTTCCTCCTCCTCTTCATTAACACTCTCTTCTTCTTGATTTTCTTCCTCATCTTCATTTCCTACCTCATCCTCTTCCTCGCTCACTTCTTCTCCCTTTTCTTCCTGTTCTCCCTGTCCTTCCACGGTCTCATTCTCTTCCTCCTCTTCCTCACTCTCATCCTTTTCTTCACTCTCTCCTTTCTCTTCATCTGATCTCTCATTCTTATTTTCATTGTCGCTTTCAGATTGTTCACCTGCTTCCGTTTTCTCCTCATTACTGCTCTCTCCTTCCTGCTCCTCCTCTGCATCTGTTTTCTCCTTGTCTTCCACTTCTCTCTCACTCCCCTCATCCCAGCTCTCCCTCTCTTCTTCCTCATCTTCACCACCACTCTCTTCATCTTTTTCCTCCTCTTCCTCTCCTTCTCCTTCCTCACTCTCCTCTTTCTCTTGTCCATCACTCTGCTCTCCTTCTTCTCTTTCAGTCTCATCTCCACTTTTTTCTCCTTTACTCATCTCTCCATCACTTTTGCTGCTCTGTCTGCTATTGCTGTCGTCCTCGTCCTCTTCCTCTCCAGTTGCCTCACTTTCCTCTTCTTCTGCCTCCTCTTCTTCACTGTCCTCCTCTCCCTGTTGAGCACTCTCTCCTCCATCTTCATAATTCTCGCTCTCTCTTTCTTCTTCATCTTCAACAGCACTGTTCTCCTGTTCCTGCCCAACCCCCTCACTTTCATCTTCTTCCTCAGCGAGACTCTCTTCTTCACCTCCCTCTTCCTTTCTCTCTGTCTCACTATCCTTCACATGTTCCTCTTCCTCTATTTTTCCATCACCACTCAACCACTCACTGTTTTCATTTGAAAGCTTGTTTTGTACATCTTGTGTGCTCTGCTGTTTGATTATGCTGTCATCTGTTTCCTCGATTGCTGATATGTCCTGAACTGTACTGTCTTGGTCCACTTCCGTTTCTAGCAATACATTGTTTCATTGGACACTGATGCATGTGAGGACATCTCACTACTTGATTCTGATGGGGTTTGAGAAAGAACTTCAGCTGCTTTTATCAGAGGTTCAGCACTTGCTATAGCCAAGGCTGGTAGTGATGAAACTACACTACCCATAATGCTCTGCTCAGCCTGAGGCTTCCTGTCTGGCTTTCCAGGTTCAACTGTTTTTCTGGCTAATTTATTTTCTTTTAGTGGTGACTGCTTGTTTTGTGGTGATGAACTCGATGGACTTAATTTACTAGATGATGATTCAGTTTCTTTTGTGGCAGAAGATTTATTGGTTGCTGATTGGTTATTGGACCATAAACTGGAAAATGAGTGGCCTCTTTCTGGAGCTAAGCTTTTAATAGATGGAAATTCATGTTTCTGTTCAGTAAGCACTTTATTAGTGGGCGACTGGCTATTTTTATGATCAGACTGTAAGTTGGAAGCTGATTGTCTTTTTTCTGCAGTTCCTCCTGATTTTCGTTTTTTATTGGGGGAAATTAGTTCTGAGGTATTTTACTATCATTTTCCCTTTTGACTTCTGTTGTTTCTTGTGCTAGCATTGCTGGTTTAAGCTGGAAGTTTGTGTTCTCGGACTCCACAGGATTTCCCTTTTTTGCTTTAGATATTCGTGTGGGTATGGAAACTGATAGAGGGTCGAGTGTTTTGGGTGCAGTTTCTGACATCGGGGCTCTTTCCACATCTGATCTCTTCTTTTTTGCTTTCTTTGGTGTAAGTTCACTTGGGCTTTCTTCTGCGTCAACATCATTCTTTTCTTTACCTTTTTTTGGGGTGCTTTGCATTTTAGCTGGAATTTTGACTGGTTTCCCACTTTCTTACTGGTTTGAGTTTCCCTGTTCTTGTGTGTCGATCAGTGTTGATCTGACCTCTTGAGCATTTCTAAGGGATGGCTTGATGTCTCTTTGAGCATCTGCCTGAGGTGTTAATTCAACTTTGCTAACCTCTATGGCACCGGAGGGCACATCTTGAACCTTGACTGGTGACTTGACCCTTTTTGTAACTCTTACTTGAATACCCATCTCTTTGATTTTGGGAGATTTGACCTCTTGAACTTTTGTGGGCGTTGTTCTAACTTGTTCAACTTCCTGAACTGGAGAACTTCTGGAGAAAGTCTTTTGAATATCAATTGGACTTGACTTGGTCTCCTGCTCCATCTCAACAAGAGCAGTGACCTCTTGACCTCTGGAATCTGCGTGTTGAACTTTACTATATTTGTCTACTTTTTAAATCTTGTCCCTTGGATCAATATTAGTACTGCATGTTTCACTGCTTCCCTCTTTTTCCTTAGCTGACATTCTATCTGAAGATAATCTGACCTCTACTGCTTGACTTTTAGATTTATTATTTGTACTCTGGATAGGTTTTTGTATGTTTTGGATTGCATTTTGCTTCGTGATGCTGTAGCAGAAGAATGTTCCTCCGCCATGGCAGAATTCTTTGGATCTCCGGACCTGGGCTTCTTGCGTTTTAGATTACTTGGTGGTGGAGATTCTGTCACTGATGAATGAGAAACAGAACTGTATTCACAAGAAAGACAGCTGGTCAATACTGACAATCAAGTGTTTGTTTTTTGTTAGTGTTCACTATACTAAAAGTAATTGTGGTAAGAGATATTTAAATCATAGATAGACAGATAATAGACTGATGGAGAGGCAGGACTTGGGAGAACATAGAAAATTAAAAAAATATGAAAATATTTACATGGAGATGTCCTGGCTGGCAGTGTGATTGAGGTAGAAGCAGATTCCACAGAGGCATCAGTTTTGAAGCGTTTGGGAGTGTTGGCAGTTGTAGGAGGAGGAAGATTGCAAAATTCTGGGCCAAACTGTGCAGATGAGCTCTCCTGAAACACACACACACAAAACATATTTCCACACATTTTTTTTCTATTACGAATGTCACACACAATTATATAATATTTTCATACTTTTGCACAAATAATTAATTTAAATATACAGCTTGATTGGAAATGACACATAAAAGTGAGTTAATAAAAACATAATTAACATTTAAGACAAATGATGAGAGAAAAAAGGAAAAGAAAGATAATTGTATGTGTATGATATCATATGGTGTGCATTCAGTGTATTTGGAAACGTATTTGCATTTGTCACTGCATTAGATAACAACATATCAAGGTTTCAATTTCAGTTTTAAATCACACTTGGTTTGATATTTTGTTATCTAATAGATAATAAAATGTATTTAATGGATTGACATTCATGCAACTGAAGTGTCCAAATGTTTTTAGGACACTGTCGTGTATATTTACATCACCTGTAAGGGCTAGCGTGTGCTTGCCACCACATGCCACCTGCAGAACCCCGTGCAGAGATTGTACTCGCTGAGGGTGACTGTGGTTGGCCAGCTGATGAGCAGAAAGACCCAGTCGTCCATCTGCACTTTCCCCGAAAGTGAAAACATCCCCATTATCTGAAACATACAAAATTCCCAACAATTTATTTAGTCGGGCGTTAAAGTACTTCCTCAAAAATAAATAACAGCATGGTTCTCATGTTCATGTTTGTGAATACTGTTGATTGACAAACGCTCACCTGTGACCAGAGCTGAGTGTCTGTATCCACATGAGACCCACTGAATGGGCTGCCCCAATTTCAGCTCTTTAGGCAATAGAGAGCAATTTAGAGCATAGTCACAAAAGGTGTGGAGCCGCTGGAAAGAAATGCTGTCATTACAGTGGCCCAGTCCCAACTGACCATCACTATTTCCTCCAGCTGCAAAAATTTCCAATTTTGCTGGAGAAACCCCACAGATATTTTCACTTAGGGTTAGGTGAAATCTTACTTAATCTTCATCTTACTCATAATTCTGTGACAAACTGCTATTATTCAAAGGTTCAAAATTTTGGGGTCAGTAAGACTTTTTTTTCCTTTAAAGAAATTAATAATTGTATTTAGCAAGGACTAATTAAATTACAGTAACAGTGACAGTAAAGACATTTATAATGTTACAAAGGTTTTGTACTCCAAGTGCTTTTGAACTTTTAATCAAATAATTCTGAAAAAAATGTATCATGGTTTCCACAAAAATATTAAGCAGCACAACTGTTTTTAACATGGGTTATAATTAGAAATAAGATGTATTTAAAAACATTAAAACATCTTACCAACCACACAAATTTGGTAGTTGTTACAGCAGCATGAAATTTGTCTCTGAATTAAAAGCTTTACTTACAAGTGCTGACGAGATCAGTCCCACAGGCAACAAACTGAGCTCTCTCCCCTTTAAGAGCTGTATGGACGAATAAGAAGGTAAATAATAAAAACGAGCATGATCTTTATAAAACAACATGCATCTCACCTTTAACACAGATCGGTTTATTCACTGGTCCTTTGGTTTGTAGACCAAGCTGACCCCTGTTATTATTTCCAAACGCAAACATACGGCCCTGCTCTGAAAAGAGATAATTAAAGAGACGTTTATTACAAAATATAGCTACAGTTACAAAATTACAGGGTGAATATAGAGAGATTACAACCTGTTACAAAGGCTGAGTGTGACTGTCCACTTGAGATGTGCATAGGTATATCATTCTTTAGCCATAACCTGCAGGGTACATTGTTTGCTATTTTACTTTTTCCAAAGGTGAATACAGCACCTGTTTCTGCAATAAGGAAACATATGTTCAGTACAACATTTGCCCTCAGTCACATTTGTTCACATGGAGCAAAGAGCAAACCTCCACACAAGCTCAGCAAGACGGTCCATTTAAAGGGGTCATATGATGTTGCTAAAAAGAACATTATTTTGTGTATTTGGTGTAATGAAATGTGTTTATGTGGTTTAAGGTTAAAAAAAACACATTATTTTCCACATACTGTACATTATTGTTTCTTCTCTATGCCCCGCCTTTCTGAAACGCATCGATTTTTACAAAGCTCAACGTTCTGAAAAGCGAGGTGTGCTGTGATTGGCCAGCTATCCAGTGCGTACTTACAGTCTGTGAGTCAGAACAGCCGGTCGGCGGCCTAGAGTGAGAGGAGGCCGGTGAGCTTGAGAACAGCGCGGCCGGCAGATTCGACGAAGGAGCGTCCGGAGGGCTTGCGGCTCATATGACCCCTTTAAATCCTTAGAAAGCTTCCAGCTTCCCAGAATAGCCTGTGTGGAGCTCAAAGACATGATTATAGTGTCACACACTGGGAGTCTTACAAGAACATGCTTGTAAAATACACATACCTACATAGATAGATAGATAGATAGATAGATAGATCGCTTCAAAAAGGCACAGCTTACCTGGTATTTCTGTCTGTTTCTCCTGTCATCACCTCCTACACCTCTGTTCTGCAGATGACATTCCTGAACTGTCAGCTGTTCCCTGCTGAAGAGTTGCAGTTCAACCGGAAGTAAACGTTACCCTGGCAACCGAGAAAAAAAAAGAAAATTCAGAGTTTGCTCTTTGTGTAACTTTACAGTTATTAATGAAGAAAATAAATATTATATTAACGGAATATTTTAACTAAGGTGTAGAGAGAGAGAGAGAGAGAGAGTGAGAGAGTTTCTCACACGATGGCCAGGGTCTGTGGAAGCGGGTGAGATCATGGGTGGGATAAAATAGTACGTGCACTAGAGCTGTCACTCACCACGCAGTTACTTGTCCCGCCCCCTTTTCATCCCGTTAGTCACGCCCCTAATGCAGCATGACAGTTAGTGCGTGGAAATGATTTGATTTGGTTGTGCCGCTTTGAGCTCTGTATGTATACTCAAAGTCCCTTTAAGGTATTTTATAGTCTTTGGTATACTTACATCAGTAAAATCTTTGCTTTCAAAAACAGAATATATTATAGTCTGAAATTTGCAAATTGTTGCCAAAGCAAGAATTTTAGGTTAGTCGGAAATTTTGCCATAAAAGTTTGCTGCTGGCTAAAATTTTGAGTGACATTGTATAATACATTTCATTAACAATATTAATTATTACGTTGCATAATGCTTAACACAGAATTAATTAGTTACATAGTCCTGAATGTAATGAAAGTTACCGTCAGACTCGCTGGTCTGTGTTTTGCTCCTCATGTGCCTTCCTTGCCCGTATTTGGTCCTTCCTGTTCCTGTCCTCATTGTGTGTATTCCTCTCCAGCTGTGTTTTGATTAATTAGTTCATTTGCTCCCAGGTGTGTCGCATTGGTGTCTGTGTATTTAAAGGGTTCCCAGTTCTCTGTCTGCTGTTAAGTGTCATTTTGGTTTGCCTGGGGCAAGTTCAAGCTCATACCGGTGCGCAACGTTTTGCTACGGTTTCCGGTTTGAACGACATGTTTCCTGGAAACGGTGTGCAACGGGGTTTGATATGCGTTTTCTCTTGTTTGGTGGGTGTGTCAAACATGTCAGCCCAATCAGCAGCAGCATGTATATAAACCACGCGGTATTAAAGAGACAGCTCGCACAATGTAATTAACATCAAAATAAATTCACAAGAGCAAGTATATTGTTTGCACATGCTTATTTACATTAAAGGCAAAATAACTGAAATAATAAGAGCACAAGTATAGATCTGGAACTTCTTTAAGTCTGTCTAAATATCATTTGGTAATTACAATGTCTTCTGGTCCATATCCTTTCCTTAGGAAGGTGTGCTAGACACTGATTAATGTAACATAAAAATGCTATACATATTTATATATTTTGCTATTGTATTGTGAAGTGACATTTTCATAAACTTTTCTATACTCCTGATTATATAATGGTAAATATTACAATAACATAGCACAACAACAGTGATCAGCAATAATGATAAGCCGAATACTCACAATAAAAATAATAAGGCCATATAGATCATAACACAGTCTCAGCACAGGGTGTGTGTGTGTGTGTGACCGTTACAAACTGATCAGTTAAGCATAAAAAAATGTGACTTTCAATTAATACATTTTAATTAATAAAAGAGTAGTTGGCTAATAACATGGACATTTTTAACATAACACACTTAAAACATTTAAAATTTTTGTTCAATTTTTATTTTGTAATTAAGGAGCGTTTATTCTTTAGACTTCTTTTTTTAATTTTTTAACCATTTTAAATAATCTTTGTGCTTGGAAAATATTTTGAATATATACTATATTCTTTCAATTTATAAAGTCATAAAATCTGCTTTTAGAATAATTTAAAAATGTTGTTTAATTTTATTTTATTTACTATTTTTATGAAGTGTATTTGAGTTTTTTTATTATTTTTTTTATTTTTTATTATTATGCTCAAGTAATTTGTAATAATAAAACACACCCAAGGTTCGCCTCTTTTAGATCTGTTTTATGCATACACAACTATTCAAATGTTGTTTTTAAAAGAAATTAATACTTTTATTCAACAAGGAAACATTAATTTTATTAAAAGTGAAAGATATTCATGTTACAACAGATTTCTATTTTTAAAAAATGCTGTGCAGTGAGCTTTCTATTCATCAAAGAATCATGAAAAAATTATCACAGTTTCCACGATAATATCAAGCAGCACAACTATTTTCATTATCGATAATAATAAGAATAGAATAGAATTATTTCAGAAGGATCGTGTGACACTGATAACTGGAGTAATGGCTGCTGCAAATTCAGCTTTGCCATTACAGGACTAAATTACATTTTAAAATATATGAACGTTTATTTAAATTGTAATAATATTTCACAATATTACTGTTTTTCCCCTGCATTTTTGATCAAATAAATGCAGCCTTGGTGAGCATAAGAGATTTCTCAAAAAAAAAAAAAAAAAAACACATTACAAAATCTTACAGCTTTGCACCACTCCAAAATGTTGTTCATTTCAAGATTTTACTTAAATTAACCTTTTGTCTTTAGGGTTATGAGGCAGATGCTAATGTCACTCAAGAGGCTCAGCTTCTGTCTAAGCAGGTATAGACTAAGAAGTCATGATCAGCTTTACTCATACTCATAATAATCTACAATATAATTAAGCATTTTGTTTGCTTTACCTACCATGCATTTGCATTATATGTTTGACTATGTATGTGAAATGGCTCTGTCTTTAATAATTGTCTTTAACAACACAATAAATCTTGACATCATTTTTTTTTTGTTTTTTTTTATGATCACTAACTCATTTACAATATGCAGTGTTTACCTAATTATGATATTCATGCTGTAGCTTGGTACCAAGTTGCAATTCCTGACGGATCCAATGGAAGCAGCACGGGACAGTAGTGCAGTAGTGTGCTGGTTACTGACACTTGGGTGAGCATGGGCCAAGAGGAGGAGAAGAAGAAGAGGAGACTAAAAGATTTCCATGGTTACCAGATCATCATGCAGGTAGAGAAATGTCCATCAACTTTTTCTGGTCTGATCCAGTCTATTTTTAAATAGACATACTTTTAATTCCATTTTGGTAAGTTTTATGTTTCTGTTGACTAGTTGACAGACAGGAAGTGTGGCTGCACCAGACTGGACATTTCTGCACTGTCTCCCATGTAAAGCAGAGGAAGTAGACGATGAAGCTTTCTACTCACCACGTTCCCTTGTGTTCACAGAGGCTGAGAACCGCAAGTGGACCTTTATGGTAAAGTGTATGTGTAAACATGTGAGTATCATTAATGCATTTAATGCAGAAAGTAATAGTTTCTGTATGTTTTCTCCAGGGTTTGATGTGCATCCTGACAGACTATACGCCACAAAGTCCCAAACTCAAATTTAAAAAAAATGTGGGGGGAAAACACTAACAACAGAATAGTGTCATCTATCTGTTTTTATGATAAAATTGTAATTGATCATATTTAGCACTCTTGGCCAATGGGGGGTTTAAGAAAGAAATAAGAAATACAGAAATAAACAATTGTATTAAATTCATGAATCCTTTGATTTAATGTGTGAAAAATACTTTTTACAACATTAAATTATTTAAATATTTCAGTGATGCAAATACCTTTAAGACCTATAGAGGGTGCTGTGACATTTTGAGAAATACTATGGTATCATATTTGATATATTCAGACGTCTTTAAATTACAAGGGGTTGGATGGACACTGCATTTAAGTTTTCAAAACAGAAATGAGTTGCAAAATGCACTCAGCAAAAACAACAACAATACATCTCATTTTCAGTCTCTGTATAACTGTCACTGTGTCTCTTAAGGTTTCTATGTAATTATGGGATTTGGCATTTATGTCACCTCAAATCACTTATAAACATTTTACATAACAGATAACTCTTTAAGTCATCCCTTGCATGTCTAACTCTGCAGGGCAACAATACAGTCCAGCAGTGCAAGGTGATTTAGAGTGAATAGGTGGATATGTGTGGGCATGCATTTAAAACCACCATGGTATTTTGATGTTATGGCCAGGCTACTGATCATTTCTTTATAAGATATGCATGTGTTTTATCATGAATGTGGGGTCAGTAGGCATGCTTTCATTTTTTTAGTTTCACTGTGGCCTTTCAATGTCTTGACTGCTGCCTTGTAAGCAGTATCAGATCAGAGTGAGATCAGACTGATAAGCATAACAGTCAAAGGATGTTTAGGCTGGGACATTTTTAGACTGTGAGTAAAACTATCAACAATTGAATTAGGTGAAGGCACACTGCAAGAAAAAGAGACAATGTTATTGTACAAAGAAATCACGTTCGCAAAGCGTACATTTAAATAGTAAAAGAGAACAAGTAATTCTCAGGGTGAGGCAGAGAAGAACCTAGAACAAGGGTGGAGATTAAAAGCAGAGTAGAAGAACAGGTTTCTAAACCATCCGAGACATTATCGTCATTGCAAAGGTGTTTCGGCTTCCCTTTCTATGACTTGGTATGTAAAAAGATTTAAACTGAAACCTTGTTATGATCTTATCTCGTCTAAACATTATTTGACCCTCTTCAGTTGTGACCTTATTAGGCCTGTGTGTGTTTTCATTTTTGTACATATTGAATTGGGTTTTAGACGTGATTGCAATATAGAAAGACAAATAAGAAATAAAACATTGTAAATTTTTAACTATCATAACTATCACGTTAGTAGTAGATTGAAAGCAGTTTGAAATCTGCATCTGAATACTTATTTGCGTCCTCTTGTGTTAATTTGTTGAATTGGACAACAAAACAAATCCCCTCTGGGAATTTAGATTAATTCAACAAGCCAGAAGTGACAGTTTCAGAGCATTTTACATAAGCACTTCAATGATTTGAGTAAAAGATTTAAGTCCATAAAAGAGAGGACAGAAACATGCCCCTAAAACCCATTTTAAGGAATAAATAGACATCTTGTCAACTTTTCAACTGTATCAATAGGCACATAAGTTTGGCCCTCAGACCACTGAGCAGGGACGGATTATGACACAGCGGTGCCCTGGGCACAGACCGATTAAAGGCCCCCTTCGGTTGAAATTTCGTTCCTTTTTTATTCAAAATTTTTCAAAACTTGTTAACTGCTATATATCATAAAATATCACGATTCTCAAAAAGAAGTAAATACATTTTGCACCTTTATAGATCATGTTAGTTTATCTATAGCGGACTATAGGAAAAGTAGCCTAATATTAGTGTAATCTATTAACTAGCCTATGCATAAAACCCGTCTTTTAACTTGTACTAGATATGGGTGTCATGTCATAGAATATTTTTAATATGACTGACTTTGTATTTCAAGGTAAATTTAATAAAAACATTTTAAGGTACTAATTATAACACTTTCATTGTACATAAAGAGAGCAAAGAATATTTGCATTATCAAAGAATATTAACTTCAGTCTAGACAGAGTTCAAGCACTCTCATCAACTCCCATTATAATCACTGAAGCTGTTTATACTGTGAAATGAATATCTTACTTACATCGTACACACATCTGCACTTTGTTTATAATGAGATAATTTGCCAGAGAGCAGCATTCAGTCAGCGAGCGCGCGCACTGAACAAAACACGGGCTTTTCAGCGATGACTCATCTGAATGTCTCTGATTGGCCATTGCATTCATAAGCTCAACAGAATCCTGTGTGATTGGTTATAATGCGCAGCACTTTAAAAACGCGTCTGGCTCAGCGCCAGCCAAACAAGGAACGCAGATTTGAATTTGGCAGCTGATGCTGTGCCACACTGAACATTCTAACCGCATCAAATATAAAAAAATTATTATTCAGCCATTTTTGGTCTTTTGGAAGCTGCATTCAAAATCCACTTTGCTTAAAATCCTGAGGGGGCACGGTTGAAATCGCGTTCTTGGAGGAGCAGTATTTCGGCTGGGCCCCCCTCTGGTCTAGTGCCCTGGGCACGTGCCCGGTAGGCCCTTGCATTAATCAGTCCCTGCCACTGAGTTTATAAAAATATATACACAGGTTGTATTTTTCAAGAGGAAATGGTCTTTCTTTTAGGAGACTTAAATGAGTAGTTCCTTTTACATTTCCTTTAAGTATCAGCTTTGCTTAGCTTTGTCTCAGCTTTTAGATGTTCCTTTTGAAAACACATAAAGCAATTGCTGACAGAGTAAGAACATCAAAAAATATACAATGTATGTGGATCATGGCACGGCTCGGATCATTTCGTGTCAGAAATATCTGATGAGAAATGTTTGAAAAGTTCATTTTGAAACCTTTCAATGTTGAGACTTCAGATTTAGTATCTTGGAAAATCTGAGTAAAGCTGTTATTAAGATGTGATTCTCTTTTAAAACAGAAGAGAAAAGTGTAACAAGTCAGAGAGTTAAAGAAAAGTCAAATTTTTCTCTGTATTTGATCTCATTGTCACCTGGAAGAAACAACTGAGATATAATCTCATATCTCATTTGTGATGATAACACTGAAAGTCTTACCTGTTGGGTTCATTCATATTTTGCTTATGTCGCATGGTAATGACTTTAAACATTAATAGGCCAAAATTCATAACAAGCATGCGACTTTTGGCCTCAATGTTACTAATCAGAAAATAATTTAAAGATCAGATTTTGTTAACGAGACTAATGTTATTCAAAATAATTTACCCTTTTAACCTTTATTAATATTATTAGCCTATGACCTACACTTCAGTTACATAGCCATAACACATCTAGGCCTATAAGCAGTACTATTTTTCGTCAGGAGTGAAAATTATTTGAAAATCAAAGTCGTATGTGGTGCTTTTCACATGTTTTTTTTTTTTAATTAAGTTTCTGTGTAATGTAAATTATTATGCAACCAATCGATTAATGCACTTTCGTGCCGCTCCCTGCGTGTCTATGGGCCGTGCAGAGGTTTGTGTCTTGCAGTTGGAATCTGGTTGTGGCCGACCTGACATCCCAGACCGGACCAACAGGTTTCGGTCACGCCCAGGAGCAAAAAAAGTCGGGTATAAATTAAACGTAAGGAATGCAGACCTTCAGAAGGAAACTAAACGCACGAGAGAAAAACATACTACTCTCGAATCAATCCCCATAAAACCACCAAAATGCAGATGTCCGAACCCCTCAGCCAGAAGAACACTCTGTTCACGGCAATGAACCGCTTCATCGGCGCCGTCAACAACATGGATCAGACAGTCATGGTGCCGAGTCTGCTGAGAGATGTGCCGCTGGACCAAGAGAAAGAGCAGCAGAAGCTAACCAACGACCCGGGTATCTATCTGCGGGATGCTGAGGCCGACATGTACAGCTATTACAGCCAGCTCAAGTCCATCCGGAACAACGTCGAGTGGGGCGTCATGCGCGCAGAGGAGCAGAGGCGCAAGAAAGACACTACTGCGCCGGAGCCAGTGCGCACAGAGTCGGAGAGCGACATGGATCTGGAACAGCTCCTGCAGTACCATCTGAAGGGCTTGCATGGGGTGCTGTCCAAACTGACAAGCCAAGCCAACAACCTGACCAACCGATACAAGCAGGAGATTGGCATTGCTGGCTGGGGACAGTGAACTGCTACATCATGATCTATTGGGATATGATGAACTATTCTGATCTAATAGGATCTATTTAGCCTTTGTGGAAGAGCCTACCAAAGGGACTGCCCAAACATAAGTTAAACTGTCAAAAGACAAAATGCAAGGCAAACCGAGAAGGGAAAATGGGTTTGTTGTAGTATTGGTTTTGGTGTTGATCACTGACGTATTGTAAGGGCTGCTTCTTGTCTTATGGCATTTTATTTGCACTGAGTTTCCCCTTTTTTAAAAACAAAATCTCCGTTCAAATGGCTGGTTGTCATGCCTTATCTTGGTATTTAAAACTATTTATGTTATGTATAATTGAAAGCTTTAATTTTTCCATTCTTTTCCATTTTTTGAGAGGAAGGTTGTTGTCCTGTGATGTTGCTGTGTGTTCCAGAGGACTGATGACTTTAAGAACTGAGTGTATGATAGTTTGTATAGTGAGAACTCCTATAGATGAAGCAGAAACCCTGTTGAAAATTACTGGGAATGTTCCCTGCTAATGACCTGAAACTATCTGTGAATCAATGATGTGGATGGCTCGAAAATCACTGTATGTGTCATGCTGAGCTCCATGAGGTTCTGTGTTAAATTGTGCCTAAAGGCCAGTATGATTGTTAAAAACAGTTGCTGTATTTTGTACTGAATTGTTTTTTTTACTACAAAATAAACTATTGTAATTTGAAAACATCTAATGTGTGGTTGTTTATTATTCATCATGCTCAACAATGCATAATACACACACCCTGTCACTGTGACTGTTTTACAAATTAGCTTCACAATACTCTTCATTCCTTAGTGCTTATAAAAGTCCATAATTTAAATAACTTTATTTAAGACTCTTTTCTGAGACTCCCATTCAATTCCCATTTATCCACTATCAATTCCTATTTAGTATTCTCATAAGTATGTTAAGTAAGACCTGTGCAATTATACAAATCTCTTTTCTTTTAAAGATTATTTGTTTTCATAATAAAAATATACAAAGGGGCCATAAATGAGAAAAAACAAAAGCACTTTTATTTGAACAAATACAAGATATGTTGGTTTTGTGGTATAGTTTACCATAAAATGTGACCTGGGTTCAAATCAGTTGACAATGCCAGTCGATTGAAGTCCCCAATTTTAGACGTGTGAATATAAGTGATCAAAATTTACATGATATTTCCAAAACACAATAGTTTGAAAAATCGAAGTAAATATAATTATATTCAGGGGTTCAAGCACGTAGAGCTGAAACCCTATAATAATTGTTAGAATGGCCAAGGGTCAGCAATCTCCACATAAACCTGATCTGGCAGACCAAACCGTAAGTCATAGAGACTTGAAACTTGGAAGGATGGTAGTAGACCAGGGGTCTCCAGACTCGGTCCTGGAGGGCCAGTTTCCTGCAGAGTTTAGCTCCAACCCTAATCAAACACACCTGAATCAACTAATCAAGGTCTTATTAGGCATACTAGAAACTTCCAGGCAGGTGTGTTGAGGCAAGTTGGCGCTAAACTCTTCAGGACACCGGCCCTCCAGGACCGAGTCTGGAGACCCCTGGTCTACAATGTTACCAAGGTCTGCCCCAATGTTCCTGAAGGGGGGCGCTACAGCAATCAAAAGTACGAAATCGCTCATAACTCCTAAACCGTTAGTCGTTGGCTCAAGTGCCTTATGTCGTTTGAACCCTTGGCTCATGACAGACAAAACACATGCCTCGGATTCAATCATCACCCTGGCGAAATATTTTGGCATTTTGGATTAAAACATACATTTGCGAACTCGTCCTAGGTTTTTAACTCAAAATCAATAAAATCAGTACAGTACAATTCTCTGGACTCTCTAGATCAATAATTATATATAAAAAAAAAAAAGTTGAACTTTACCCTTTGGGTAGCTAATACGGGGTCATTTAGAAAAGGGGTGTGGTGAAGTGCATGCAAAAGCCTATTCCAAAAAGAAAACTCAGAACTACACAAAAATAGGTGAACATGCAACATGATTCTAAACAAGCATTCAAACTTTATTGGAAATCGGACCATAGGTGGCGCTATAACAGTTAAAAGCTGAGGACAAAATATGTATTTAATTAGTATTATTGTCTGTATTGGCTGTAAATGGTCTTGTCCAGCTATGATATAAGTGGTTACATGCTTGACAAATAAAACCTAACTCCTTTTTGCGCATGTGCCTAAAGGCCTTAAAAGGATAGTTCACCCAAAAATGAAAATTCTGTCATTAATTACTCACCCTCATGTCGTTTCAAACCCGTAAGACCTTCGTTCATCTTCGGAACACAAATTAAGATATTTTTGATGGAATCTGAGAGCTGTCTGACCCTGCATAGACAGCAACGCAACTGAAATGTTCCCAAGTCCAGAGACGTAGCAAGGAGATCTTTAAAATAATCCATTTAGTGTGACTATAATAACATAGTAAATAGTCTATAATAACATTTCCTAATGAAAATATACATTTAAATAAATACAGAGTATCGATATAATTTTATTATGGTCTCACTTTATAAACAACTTCTTAGTCTGTAGAAATTATAGTGTTCTCAAAAAACATTTTTATTGGCAATAAGTTTCTGTGGAGCGTAAACGTCACCGCGTTTCGTCTCGCTGTGCTGTTTGTCTTGTCCCTCTGCGCACGCCTTACGTGTCAATGTGGCTGTGGTGTTCTCGTGATGTGTGCAATCCACATCAAAATATTAGTTAGAAAAAATAAATATTAATTATGGGAGATGAGCACCCACTCCAGGTTAACAACACTAGCAGCTCCCGCTGTTCTTTCTTCAACGCAGCGCCCGACGATTATCGATGTGTAAGTATAAACATGTTTTAAAAACTACTGTAATGCTAACTTGTTAGCCCTCATGTTAATCACAACATGACATCATCCTTTCCAGGGATGATGTTTAGCAGTACTTTTACTGAAGGTAAGTCATGAAAGTAAGAAAGTATGGAGTGATTTATAATAAATTTCAGTTAAACATTTTTTGTGGGAAATTCGTCAGATGAGTCACGGTGAGATAAGTTCAGTATTGAATCATTTATTGATCTGTGATGGGACCCAACACACGAGGAGCAGGAACACACCTGACTGTTTAGATTTCTATGATAATGTCTGAAAGTGCAAAACTGTATAGTGTTGGGGAAAAAATGTAAAGAACCAAGGCGTTTATTTACAGAGAAAATAAAAATATGTGAAAGTGTTACTGAAAGGATTATTGAATAAAAAATGCTGATTGCACTAAATGTTATTATTGTCTTCTTGTAATGAAAGTCATAGCGCCTTTTCCTTCTTAATTTCTTTTTGTAGTTTTCATTCGATTTATGTGCGTGTTTTAATCCACAGGATGTGATTCTTAAAGTGAAAAGAGCCATAGGGACATTTTCATTATTGGCATGGTGAGTCAAATTATATTGCACATCACTTCTTTGTTTTAGAGTAACATTTGAGCATTCTTAACTTTCTTAAAATTTCCTCTGTGTAGCTTCTTCATGCTGTTTGCGATATGGCTGTTCCGCCGATATAACTCTTTGGCTCAGGTACAGTGTGTGTGTTATGGCTCAAATGTTTTTTTTTAAAGAAATGAATGCTTTAATCCAGCAAGGATGAATAAAATGTATTAAAAGTGACAATAAAAACGTTCACTCTGTTACACAAAACCAAAAGAATCAATAAAATAATTCAATTATTAATTCATTAATTTTAACATTTCACATCAAAGAACTCTGAAAAAATAATATTAGGCAGCAAAACTCAACTGACAATAATGAGAAATGTTTCTTAAATCAGCATATTAGAATGATTTCTGAAGGATCATGTGACGCTGAAAAGTGGAGTAATGGCTGCTGAAATAGGAGTAAATTACAATTTAACATATATTCAAACAGAAAACATTTTAAATCCTAATAATATTTCACAACATTACTGTTCTTATGTATTTTTGATAAAATAAAGGCAGCCATGGTGAGCAAAATGTTATAGACCCCACGCTAGTAGTGCAATTTCTGTAATTCTAACCTATAATTGTCATATGCAGTCATTGTTGATTATTATGAATTATTTGGAGGAATATTGAATCTTTGTTTTATTTGTATTTTATAAGTGTATGTCTTTTTTCTTTTGTTTTTCAGAAAATGATATTTAGTCTGACAGTAGCTGCATTTTTTGACAGTGTTGCTTATGTTATGGTGAGTTGCACTGATTCATTTATGTGTGTGTGAGAGAGAGAGAGACATCCAAGCTAATGTATGTTGGAGAAAGTTATTACCTTTTTAATAACTTTATTTCATCACACCTTTTGCTTTCTTCTCATCTGCAGGGAGAGTCTCATCCAGAGGGGTCTCTGTGTAATTTTCAAGCCTGGTGGCTCACATATTCTGGTAAATTTGGCAACTGATTTAAAGATGTGTGTTTATATGTGCACTGTTGTGTATATGTAAAGTAACAGATAATCAGTTCTGACATGGGATAGTAAGAGGATTTATTTTTGGCTTTGATGTAACTAGCAGAAGACATTTGAATACATAAAATTCACAACACAAAAGAACACATGCAATATGATACTTCTGAATAAAGTCATTTAAGTGGGAAGGTGAATTAATTCCAGATTTAGTGCATCAAAATAGAAAGATGACATCCTGTATAGACAAAGTGTCATGATAAACTACTGTTGCTATAGTTGTTATAGTTTTTGGCTGTTTGTTTCAGACTGGACTGCGCTGATGTGGGTTTGTCTTATTACTTTTAATCTGTACCTGAACCTGGTGAGAGAAATTAGAACTGAACATTATGAGATGTGAGTCAGTAGACACACACATGGATAAACATGTTTAGTTGTGTATACATACAGACAGAGTGCTCCTAACATCTGGATGTGTTTCTCAGACCATACCATGTGGTGGCATGGGGGGTTCCTCTGCTCATGTCCACCCTCCCCCTGATGGCTGGATACTACGGTCCTGCTGGAGCCTGGTGGTGAATGACTTTTGATATATTCTTAGTTGCAATCGTATCACTAACGGTGATCATCAGTCCTTTCTGTCTCATTCTTTTCCTGCAGTTGGATCACAGATAATCATGTTGGGTGGAGGTTTGGCATGTAAGTTTGTAATGTTCAGCATGCGTGTGAGTGTTTGCGGAAATGCATGCTGTGTTTAGGAATGAATCTGTGTTGGACAAATGAAACTATGTTGTAAGTTGCATCATTTTTTCGAGACTCACGTAGCTCATGCTGTTTGAATCTCAGGAATTTCCGTTCCCATTCTGACAGGTTGTTGTGCATGCTGGAGTTCTTTAGAACATTTTTCACTCTAATTATGTCCAGTTATGGTTATTTATTGGTGTGTTAAGGAATGTTCACACTGGCAACAAGTGTATTTGGACACCTAAAATGCATGAATGTTGTTGCATTACATAACAAAACATCAGATAAAATAATATTTATATGAATGCACAAGATACCTGTACTGTATCAGTTATTGGGCAATATTTAATTTATCAGTATCGGTCGATATTGAATGTTTAATTGTTTGTGCTCATTTCCCATATTTTTACATTTAGATTACCTTTGCTATCATCCAACAATCACTTAAAAGTAATCTTTAAAAACGTATTAACACAGTTATCATTACAAATATAATAGTTATATAATTAATAGATTATATTATATATTAGAATATTGACCTTTTATCAGTTAGTGGCCATAAAATGAAAATAATTATTCCCCTCAGTTATCAGCCAGAGTTTTAATATCGGTGCATCCCTAGGTATTTCTTTTACAGAAGAATAGTACAACACTATCAAGTGTCCAAACACTTTTTGAGGCCTCTGTTTTTGTATTGTCTTGTTTGAGGTGTACAGTATTGTTTATTTGCAGATGGTACGTTCCTCTGTTTAGCCTGATTATCCTCATGATCTGCTGTTATGCTCGAATCATCTGTGTGGCCAACAAGAGGGTGAGTGAATGTGATTCACAAACATCTGCTAAAAAAAAATGGTCTCACTACTTCCTAAATTTGATTTCATGGCAACCTGCTGTCTAACCTAGGTGTGTAATTCAAATTCATTGTAAACAAAAAGCTTTATCTCCTCCCTGTTCTCTGTTAATGCTGACTTACCTCAGTATGGCTGAAAGTGACATTCCGCATTCCAGAACTTTTTGCACGTCTGGCAGTTTCTGACACACACTGACGCAGTAAATCAGCCCATACATGCTCATGTACGTGCAGACACCTGTGTACTCTACAGAAGTCTTACAGTGGTACACTCAGCAGTGTACATTAAAATATCACTAATGAGATGATGGAATTTGTGCCGGAGCAGTGCTGATGAGCCATACAAAACATGATCCATGCATAAAGAGTATAAATGCATGTCTAAAATCATTACTGTATTTATTTCAGATGCATTCCTGGTTAGGCCCCTTCAACCCAGAAAGAGAGAGGAAGAAGGTGTGTGTGCACGCGCAGATGTAACAATGCTTCCATCTACTGGTTCATACATTATTAATGTATTATTAGTTCTTCCTGCAGATCTCTCTATCTGAAGAGATCAGACCGTTGAAGTGGTATCCCTCTGTCTATCTGCTCGTCTCTATCTTCCCCCTCATAAATCGGTGCATTTTCTCACTACATCTTACAGGGATGTCATTTTTCTGTATATAAACAGATTTCCATATAGTTCGACCTGAAGTCTGAATTTGTATTGGAGAATTGTTTATAAATCAATCAACAAAAGAGGAGCTTCAAGGTGTCTCAGCAGTTTTACACCTAAATAAATGTTTTGTAATTTAACAATAGAAAGCAATTAAGAGAACTATCAATATTAGTATTGTAATTTTATTGTTGTTCTTTAAAATGAAAATATTATTATTATTAAATATGTGTTTTTTATTTTACAGTAAGGAAGCATTATTGCAATAATAATACATTTCTTTATTGGTTTAATTTTCATAATTTTATAAAGTGATATTATAATATAATTATTGTTATTTATTTGTTTTTTGGTATAGACATATTGGATGGGGGAAAAACTTTTTTTTTTTTCTTTTTTTTTTTCTTATGGCTCACATGCCTCATACCTGTGGATGCATTTTTGTGTGTGTGTGTGTCTGATCTATACGTGTATTTCTACAGACTTCATAATGCTGCTTACCCAGAGAACCCTGTGTTTTCTCTGACGTTACTGCACGTGCTCAGTGCACCCTTGCATGGGCTTGCGAACGCTCTTGTCTTCGGTAAGGACACCTGGAGTCAACTTAGTGCAACGGGAATAAAGGTACAGTTCATGCTCATTAGTCTCAGCTGTGGTTAGTCACCTTACATACACACCTTACTCGTCACCTTAGCATGTATGGTTACATGCAGTTTGATTTCAATCTCTTGCTCATGTAACATGTTATCTCCAGATGGCTTTTCAGTCTCGACTGTGTGACAGCACAAGGATTGGAGAGTACCATGCTGCGAATGTAAGATACACACATGACCTCGATACACACTCCGATTCCGACGACGAAGACAACAACATCCTATTTTACAGCCCGGACATGATCTTAAAAGATAGGGGACCCTGGGAGAATGTTTAAAAAAGAAGTGTGTGTGTGTGTGAGTACATATTTTTACACTCTTTGCCTTTAAAGAATTTCATTCAGTGTTTCCGTGTTGCAGCTTTCATGTTGAAACTTTAATTATAACATGTATTATTATAGTTGGAAAACAGAAAAGAAATGGTTGATAGTATGTCTTTCTTTGCCGTTAATGAGGGTAGAAGCAAAACATTTTGTGTACTGTATTAATGTGGAAAAGGTTTCAATCAAGATGTTTACCGCCTCTAATGTTTTGTTGTATATAATGGCATTAAAGACTCTTTTCTCATTTCATTCTGCTTAATATTTCAGACATATGCTTTGAAAACAGTTGAGCATGTTTTACCATTGTATTTATGAAAATGTACGCTATATTTTTGTATTGTTTGCAGATTAAACTAATTTTTAAATACTAATCTAATAACGTTTATATTGTGTTGGTGTGTCTTTTGTCTAGTAGAAAGAGCTGGCACCCTTAACTTTTGTCAATCAGCTAATTAACTTTGATTTCAAGTTTAGTAAGTCTAGATATTGAGTCTCTTAGCACTTAAGTCAGGATGATTAATGAGAAGGCCCTGTGGAATAAGACATGTTTCCCATGAACTGCTTCAGAAGAGGAACTTCAAACTGGTGTCTGTGTTACTTGGCCTTACGAAAGCCACTCTAAACAATACTGACACCGTGTGAACACACCATTTTCATATATAAGGCTTTATGTAATAAAAAAATGATTAAAATAAATATAATTTAAATGTATTTAAATATTATTTAAAATGTTTTATAAACTATAAACAAAAGGAGATATGCTTTTTTCCCGTTGTATTTTCCTGATTGGCCGTGTTGGGTTATGTCATCTCAGCGCGTTTAATAGCGATTGGCGAACAAGTCATCATAAGTGGCAAAGAAGCCAATCAATGACAAGTACGTTGTAAGGTTGATGAGAAATGCTACAGTAACCCATACCATACGTAATACATTTTGATAACAGCAGCTGGCGAAACTATTACTTCAACAGGCAGGGCAAGTCCGGAACAACAACATAACATTCATAGCCAGTAAACGACGCTTGTGTTTCAAGGCAAATTACTGGGTACGAAACAGATACAGTAGAAACTGTACGATCTGTACAACATGGTATGACTTCTGATAAAAGGTAAGATTTACTAGTTCTTTAAAGTCTTTAACATTAGAACAAAATATTCAAACCTTTTAGTTTCGGTTTACAAGATAAACAGTACAATATATAACAATACTCCACGGTCTTATCACTGCTTGTTTCATTTATAATTCGTATATATACATACGTATGTACAACATAATGTTCGTTAAACATTGTAGTAATGCATAACCGATGTATATTCAGGTGTATGTCAATGTATTTTTTAGTAAACAAAAATTGACAAAAAGAAATGACTTTTTTTTACATAGTATGTGTAAATACCATTAATATATACCATTCAAGAGAATACCATTCATTACCATGGTTCATTTCAAAGTACTATAGTATTACCATCTGATACGATCACTGTATGGTATCACCACACTGCATTTAGATAAAAATAATCCGTTTTTAATTAAAGAATTTCTTATTCTTTTTATTTTAATGAAAGAATTGTGCTTTATATGATCACATAGTGTAATAGTGATTTTTGTTTTGTGTATTTATATGATGACTTGTAACATTTCCCCTACAGCCAGCTCCTACGTGGTGCGCAAGATCCGCTCTGCCCTTAAAGAGGGAGAGCAAACAGAACAACCTGTGCTCACACCATGTAGTCTGGCAAAAGGTCAGTTATCTCTCTCTCTCTCTCTCTCTCTCTCTCTCTCTCTCACGGAAAGACCAGAAACATAAATAAAGTACATAGGGTGAAAGTGTATGACAGTGTTTTATTACTCTGTAGCCTTATCTGAATGAGGCAAAGTACATAAGTACATTAGAGTGAATCAGTGTTCATTCCACATTGCACAGATTTGGAATGTACAGATGGTGTGTTAAAACGTCACATTAAAGTCTGACATGTTTGTGTTTCCAGGTAAAAAGGAGCGCTATGCATCAGATGCAGCATTAATGCCCGCTCCAGAACCTGAGGGTGCTGCTGGGTCATCTGCATCTACAAGGAGAGCTGTACAGAAATGTGGTTCCTGAGGTTAAAGGTCACGCAAAAGCAAATCTGGGCACGACAGAGGCTGATAAAAACAGCATTGCTGGACACCAGCATATGTTGTGTTTTGGATGCTGGTCTGCTGGTGTTCCAACAAGGCCATCTAAGCTGGTCTTTCAAGTAGAGATTTTAGAAGCGGAAGGCAGATTGTGATAAAGATCTGACATCAGTCCAGTTTTGCTCTGCGTGACCTTTTGTTCTTAGGTGCCAACACTTGCTCCTTCTCTCTTTTTTTTGTCTCTTTCTCTTTTTCTGTTTCCCATCAGCTGTAGTTTGTGAAGGTCGGTTCATCAACCTCTGCCTCAGGGGCGGTTCAGATCTGATGTTTACCTGCAGCTTTTGTATTTATACTCACCAACTAACTGACTGTACACTGACTAAAGACATATCACTGTCAGTAAAAATAACAGCTGATGCTGTTTATACGATTATGTAATTTTTGTAATGACAAAAAGAACTAATAAAACAGTCCAGTCTAAAAACCATTAAATTAGCATTGTTCTGTAATCTCTGGTAAATCTGTACTAACTTGTCCTATCTAGGAAGTTATATTCTTTGATCAGATAAACACATTTCTGTATTTTTATGATGACATCATTCCTCGACAGGGTTAGAGATGATCTCTACAATTAAAGGATTTACTTAACATGTTTCTTTGAAAATGGAATTGATGTATTTTATCATATATTTTATCCCAATACATTAATTCAGGAATTAAAGTGGGATTTAGATAAATACTCAGGGTGTCATAGTGATCATCACAGCATGAGATAGGAGACATTATTGCAGAAAAAAAATAATGACTGGAAATTATTTGCAGTATATAATATAATATATAAGGGGTCTATGTATATATGTTTGTATATATATATTATGGTGCATCAAATAATCAAATGTATAAAGACAGCAAATGTGCAAAATATGGGGGGAAAAATGAATAATATCTACCGGGTCCACATGTGATGCAAAATATTGTTACAAGGTCGATAATAATCATCTTTTTTTTCTTTATGTTTTATGTTAAAGCAAACTCAGCAAATAGGTATTAATAATGTTAATATTAGTCCTGCAGTAGCGTTGCCTTGGTTTTTCTCAGTGCCTTCTGTGGATCTTCAGATATTGAAAACTATAAAGGATAAACAAAATCAAGTTCCTAAAGCGATAGTACAGAAGATTTAATTTTGAGGTGGACCCTTGTGGAACCGTGTTCTTCTTTTCCGGATACACTTGATCACCTATTCTTTTACTGTGAGGTTACTTCTAAATTCTGGTTTGATATTCATAGTTGGTTATCAGTAAAATGGAAACGATTCCCCAATTGTTTTGCTAGACATCCTCTTTTTTAAGTGTGACTTAAATTCTCATTTCTCAGATGTTATCAACTTTGTTTTATTGCTGGGTAAATAATTATCATATTCATACATGCAAATGGAAAAAATGTAAGCCCTCCTTTAATATATTTCTTTGTGAGTTTGTGAAAATGTTTCAGAGCTTCAAATATAAAAAAAAAACTAAATCGAAAGTCTGAAACTCTCTGTTTCTCTCTCAAAATATTATTTTAGTGTATTCTTCTTTGATGTCTTTATGCACTTCTTGTATCGACTCTTGCTCCTTGTGTTTTTTTTTTCTTTCTTCTCCTCATTGTTGCTATTTTTGGTGTGAATGTAATTATTATTATTTATGTTTATTATTATTATTATTGGTAGATGTGCCTTGTTGGATGTTCCCGGTCTTGTAGTGTACTGTACAATTTGCAATAATAATAATAATAAAAAGATATTAGATTATATAGTTTATTTTGTGTTATATTATACATCTGTTTGAGGGTGCAACAGTTTTTCAGTTCCAGCATGACAATGCCCCTCTACAATGGTGTGGAAATGTAAACCAGAACAGAGCCCAGACCTGAAACATATTTAACGCCTTTGGGATGACTGTGAGACAGATCGTCTGTCAGTGCCTGATCTCACTGATGATCTTATGTCTGAATGGGACCAAATATCCACTGCTATGTTCCAACACACAATAAAAAAGCTTTACATGAAGACGCTTTTAGAGAGGACTTACTCCGTATAACGCCAATGTGTGTGTTTTAAATAAATGCTTAAAAACAAGTATTGGTGTGGTGTTTCAGAGTCCGCTTACTTTTGGCCATACTGTATTTAACCTCAGTGAAAATAAGAGCTTACGCTAGTTTATATTTAACTGAGCATGACGCTAGATGGCGCACACTACCTTGCGAGATTACGCTTTTCACAAGAAGAAGAGCATCCGACTTCCTGTGAGTGGCGGAAGTTTTTTTTATCGAGGAATATAACCCCGATATTCATGTGTTCATTTTCTGTTCATCAGTTTATATCTTAATCTTAATTAAGTATCTTAATTTACCATGTTCTACAGTTTAAACTGACTCCGGGAGTTAAAAGAAGGTGTAGTATACAAAAACTGAAACCAGATGAAGGTATAATAGGACATTATATTTACAGATCAGTTAGGAACACTTTTAAAGTGTATTTCTGTTAATGTTGATTGTTTTACTACATTGACAGATGCGAACTTTATATTTAGCAGATAATGTAAGAGATTTTGATTCAGGCTATTAGTTAAAATCATCTAATGATATAATGCATCTTATTCAGCTCTTCTAGGACTGGTTACAATAGTATATTTAGGTTCTGATCCTGTCCTGTCTTTGCTGATTTTAACAGCCATATCTGGGATCTCAAACATCTGTTTGCAGAATGCCACATGAAAAAACCCGTAACAGCCTTCTGTCTGACTCCTGTAATTTTGCCCTGGACCGGAGGAGAGCTCTGACCCTCTCACCTGAGATCAAACGTGCCAGCTGTCAGGTAAGTCCATGCATGAAATTACATGGCATATGGAATAGTGGTGTTTACAGTGTTTCAGTGTTTTTTAATCGAAGAGATTAAAAAACATCTTTTAACGTGTCCCAGACTGAAAGTCCTCTTAAGATCCCCAGGAGAGTTTCCACAGCTGAGGATGAGTGTGTGGATACAGAGATGTCAAAAGTTCGGAAAAAGAGCCACTCTAAGGTGACTATGAGAAGGACATGTTGTTTGTGCATTTGTTGACAAATTCTTTTTAAGTTCTAGTAAAAAACTACATTTGAACCACAAAGGCATTATTTCGCCAGTGAACATCTATAATTATTGTTCTTTTGTGCCTTATTGCATTTATAAAACAATGCATACAGCAATATGATAAAATACACCAGTGTTAAATGAAAAGCTATGCTTACTATTAATAGTAATCAGAATAAACAATTCTTTAACCAAGTTATATAGTTTATTAGCCTAACTATGCAGTCACCAGGCACTGAATTAATTTGGCATGTTAATATAGAATGTGTGTTTATCTGTTTTTAGATTTTTTTTACTGATCTAGTGAACTATTTGACTATTTAAAAACCTCTGAAGCTCTCTTAATGTTTTGATAGTTTCTGATTGGCTTTGTTGTCTTTTGTACTGTTAGATCCACTGGACACAACTGGCCTCAAATGGTACATCCTCGCAGTCAGATCCAAAATCACAAAAAAACATTGATCAAGAACACACACAACGGCAGGAAATCCACAGGTAATGTGCTAACCACGTTATCCGTCAGATTCTGAAGGCAAAGCCTGTTCTTCATCACTTGTATTACTGTACTTTGGTACATAACGTGTTCATATGTAGTTGTATGAACACGTTATGTACCATGTATGTGAAGACTCTCAACATTGCATGTATTTGGGGGGGAAAAAAAAGCAGATTTCAGAGGTTTGTAACTGAATTTTTTACATACCTGATTATCCACCACCTGCTTCCTGACAGAGGAAGTGATGCATCGAGCACATTTTGCATGCTTCAACATGATTGCAGTGTTTCAAGCGAGTTGTTTTTAGGATACTATACGAAAACTACAATGACTGTTAAACATTTTTTTTAATTGTAATGGAATTTTTTTGATTGGAATTTGTAATGTAAATAGACAACAATTTTTTTCAGAGATGTGTTTAACTGCTGTATTTAAAAAATGATCACCTGAATGTATTTTAGATTTTTTTGTAAAGTAATAACCTTAAATGTCTTGTACAGTATAGCTTCTTGTTAATTGTATGACTTTTGTTATTTATTCTGTTTTCGCCATGAAGATAGCCTTGTGCTGACATGGTGTTAAAAAATAAATAATTAAATAAAATAAATAAATAGGGTACCATACGACAGTACTGCCAGATCTGAAGTGGTTTCTGTTATCTGCTTTAACAAATTAATATGAAAACAGGCTTCTTTGGGCAGTTTTTGTATTATTTTCCATTTTTGTATTAATTATTTATTTTGTATTATGTCCTCTTACAGTTGAAGTCAAGTCAGTTTTAGTAATTTTCCACTCTTTCTGATCCTTAAAAGAGGCTTGCTGGGTAAAGTACTAAAGTTACCGAATACTGAATAGGTGTTGATGTGTTATGCTTATAATTGTTGGCCATTTTTGCTGCTTAGTTTCATTAAACAATCTGGGTGAACTGGGGAGGGTGTTTTGCCTGCTAAGTGTTCGAATATATATATATATTTGTATAGTTATATTTATTAAGTTTATATCAGACTCTTATTTCAAAATAGCAGAGGGAAATCCTGTTTTGCATGATATGGCACACGTCTACACTCCCCCACTAAACACTTTTGCTTATTATTCATGCACCATCTGTGCATGTTGACCCGTCTCATTCCATGTCCACACTACTAGTACTTAAAAATGGTTGCTGTGCCACTAGTTAACAAGATAAGTCAATAAACAGCTGTGAAGAATGTACCGAATGTGTTTAAACTGTCTGCCTAGTAGTTATGGATCCGCAAGTAAAATAAGTATGTTTGAGGAGCTACAGCGTTTGTTGTTCTTTACGTTAGTTAAGTTGATTTTATGTGACAGTCGTTATTTTTAATGTGTGTATGTTTGAGCAATATTAATTCGATTTTTTTTTACTTATTTCCTACAGGCGTCAGGTCATGGTGGTCTTAGAAGATGTCCTTCAGACAGAGATTGGGCAGAGATTGCTGAGATGTGGTGAGCAGAGTTGCCAAAAGACGAACCATTCAGAGAGCAAAAGGCAGAGTGATCACACCTCAACAGCTGCACTCAAAGACAAGAGGAGAACCAGTCTAACAAAAAGAGACGAAACAGACTCTACTGGACCAAAAGCCACTTCACCATCCCATAATCAGACTGAATCATCTGCTGAAAATGAATCACGTCTACACAAAGAAACCCAAAATCCAAAATCCAAACAACTGAACTCATCACTGAAACTATTAGACGCATCTGAAGTATCAGGTAACTCTTGTTCACCCAGAGAAAGTGACTCACCACAGGCTGTTCAGATTAGTGAACAGCTGCCTAAACAGACCAAACCATCTACTTCTGAAGTGAATGAAATATTACTTCTTGAAGGATCTCCACAGCATGAGGAAGCACTTTCCTCTGGATGTGAATCTGTATGCAGCACCTCATCACCGTTAGCATTGCGGGGTAGTCTGAAAGAGGAAAAATCAGGTAGCGAGGTAAGATCTGTACACCTTGGCAAAAATCAAAGAATCCTGAAAAAGTGTATCACAGATGGTTTCCACAAAAATATTGAGCAGCACAACTGTTTTCAACATTGACAATAATAAGAAACGTGTCTTGAGCACCAAATCAGCATGTTAGAATGATTTCTGAAGGATCAAATGACACTGAAGACTGGAGTAATGATTGCTGAAAATTCAGCTTTGCCATCACAAGATTAAATTACATTTTAAAAATAAATGCATCATTAATTAAATTAAATTAATTTTATAGGTTTATCAAAGCAAACTATAAAGTACGACCTGGAACCTGCTTAAGTACATCTGTTTAGGATTCTAACATTACTAGTATTTATTGTAGATCATCATCTTTGATTCTACAGCATCTACCCAATAAGAAAGAAAGGAGAGAAACACAAGAGTGCCCAAAATATGCTTCAGAAGACAAGGAAAATCACTTGCTCAGGAATGGAGAGGTGGTGCAGGAAGTGGATGGAATGAGAGGAAGTGTGTTACGCCTCTCAGTCGGGGCTGACGGGGAGATCTCGGTCAAAAGATGTCGAATAGACAGCCTTTCAGGCGAACATGTTCCCAACTCAGACCCCGCCTCTGGGAGAACAGAGGGGCGGAGCTTCATCATAGAGTCCTCTAAGCTCAGCCCATCTGAACCTAGTAAGTGATTAGTGCTCAGTATTCAGCATTCATTAATATGCACTGATATAACAGTACGTAGTAATAACAGTTTTTAGCAACATTTTAAAGCAAACAAATTGCCATCTGTCATGATATACTACTGTTTAAAAGTTTAGGTCAGTAAGATTTTTTTTTATAGAAATTAATACTTTTATCCAGTGAGGATGCATTTAATTGATCAAAAGTGACAGTAAAGACTTCTACTGATTTTTTTTTTTTACTTCGTATTCATCATCAACAATCATGAAAAAATGTTATCACAGTTTCCACAAAAGTTTTAAGCAGTACGACTGTTTTATAGAGTAATAATAAAAAGCATGTCTAGAGCACCAAATCAGCATATTAGAATGGTTTCTAAATGATCATGTGACAACGAAGACTGGAGTAATGGCTGCTGAAAATTTAGCTTTGCTATCACAGCAATAAATTACATTTTTAAATATGTTAAAATAGAAAATGGTTATTTCAAATTGGAATAATGTTTCACAATATTACTGTTTCCACTTTTTTGATAAAATAAGAACAGCCCTAGTGAGCATAAGAGACTTCTTTTAAAAACATTTTAAAATAGTCTTACCCACCCCAAACTTTTGAACGGAAGTGTATTTAATTGATAAATGTCATTTCACTAATATCAAACATTATTTGGTTTTTATATTCCACACAGATATAACAAAACATTTTGGTAACACTTTCTATGAAGACCATGCTTATAATGAATTATAGCCCCATTTATACGTACTTATAAATAAGTATTACTATTCTATAAATATATTTATACAGACTCATTAAGAGTAGTAGTACTCACAATAAGCATTTATAAGAACTCAACACAGCCGTTAATAACAATATATTCACTTATTTGACAGAAATACGTCTGAATTACTAAAGTCATTGTTACTAATATATTAACATTATAGCAATGCAGGTTGCATCTTTATAAATACATTCATAGAACTACATGGCCGACTAATTAATACTTATAAATCAGTTTATAATGGATTATGAACATGTGCATTGAAAAAGAGAATGCATGACATATAGGTAATTATAAAAATAATATAAATGTAACTATAACTGTTCTTATAATAGGTCGTAATGAGTCTTTATAAGTATGTTTATAAAATAGTAATACTTATAAGTATAAATGGAGGTATAATTCATTATAAGCATGGTCTTCATAGAAAGTGTTACCAACATTTTTTCTAACTGTGTATGATTGTTATTTGAAGTCAATAATTCCATTTTTGCCTTGCTTAGTTGTTCTGTCCAGTGAAGAGGAAGAAGAAGTGGAAGGAGAGGAAAGAAAAGAGTTGGAAGCCTCTGCCCCAAACATCCAGCCACTGGAGGGTGCAAAAGACATGAATATAGTAGATAAATGGGTAAGAGTTTACAAGAAGAAAAAAACACCGCACACAGGTGGGTATGATGATCCACCTACTGGACTAAAAGAATTAATTTTATTTACTAAATAATATAGCTGATTTTATGGCGTCTCATAATAGCTTATCTTGATGTAAAAACATCTAGCTTAACAGGGGGCTGTTGCAACCGGGCACTGGCACTGATGTGTGTATGTATGTATTGATTGTCAGAGTTCTGCTGAGATGAAGCTGCAGCTGTCTTCCCTTCACATGGGTGGAGTTAGTGCTACTTGTGAGAGTATGAAGGTGAGAGTGATAATGTTGATCTGATGGGTTGGAGTGATCAAATCTGTCTGAATCATTCCAGTCATGATTCAAACTGTGATTTACATGAAAATAGTGTAACAGGTGTATGAAGAATGTTTATGAATCTCTCTCTATTTTCTATTTGTGTTACTGATTTTTAATATACCATTTTTCAGATCACTACAGACGAGATCACCTTTTCATTGAAAGGTAAACCTGTTTTAAACACAAACATTATTATTAGAAATATTCTGGTGAAGTGTACATTATTAAGCATTTGCTGTGTTTTCTTTTGTAGATTATTTAACAGTAAAATAACTCTATAACCTTTATTATTCCATACATTTTTATTTTCTGATTTATATTAGATATAGATAAGATTGTATCTATGTCTAGTAGATATATTATGCATGTTTAAAACTTTTTTCTTTTTGTTTGTTCAGATTCTTCAATGAACATTTCTATATCGACGGCTAGTGTGTGTAAATACAGTGTATGGGAGGAGCCTGTATTTAGGGTGTGTGGCCTGGTTAAGGACAATGAGGTCCCACCCCCTTCTCTGCTCTTCCTTTGGCTGTCTGATGCCCAGGCACACCAATTACACAATGACCTGTCCGTCATCCTGCCAGGCACATGTCCAGGTCAACTACCTGTCTATTTTCTTGATTACTTTATTGTTGAAACTGTAAAACAGTTTTATATAGTTACTATTATTGTTAATATTTTTGAAAGCAATGACAGTACTTTCTATATTCTTTCTCCTTTTACATACGTTTTGCTGTGTGTCTACAGCTGAAAGCAGTACGTGTGTGTTGCTGTGTTTGGCTGAACCTGTAACTGGTGTTGAAAGTGCTGTCTTGGCCCCTTTAATGGACATAGTGGGTTTGAACCAGAACAGCTTCGAACTCCACTCCCCCCTCACACAGCCGGAAAGCCTGAAACTGCTTCAGAGCTCCCAGGAAACACACCTTCTCCAAATGCTGATGCCCGAAACTGATCCTCAAACCAGCACTGCTGCACATGCCTCTGTATCTACTGAGAAGGTTCAGTCAAAATATTGCATCGTTGTATCTTGCGTGCTTGCTTTTTTTTTTCTTGTTTGCAAGTTCATTTCTTTCTTGTAGTTAACGTTTAATGTTAGTAATTTAGTTACAAAATATTAGGCTGATTATAGGCAAGTTATTTGAATTGTATCATATTATTAAATACAAAATACAGAATCATTTTCACTTTTCAAACACTCTGTATGTCAGTGTGGTGGTTTTTGAACGATCTGTTTTTCCAGCTTAGTTTGATCTGGGAGAACTAGGAAGAAAATTATCGATTATAGGAGGGGAAAAACTGTTTTGGCCATTTTATGGATTGAATGTGTGTTTTCAGTCTCAGGGTTCTGAAGTTCAGTTGAAGCCAGTTTACACGCTGTGCCACAGAAGAGCTCAGGGTTCATACAGTGTTACCTTGGCACCTACACTTGGGGCAGAATGGGCCCCGTACCAACACTGTGGTCCAGCACGCAGGTAAAAACGTTTTTAATGTTTTTGACAGAAATCTTTAATGATCACCAAAACTGCATTTATTTGATCAGTAATACAGCAAAAAAAAAACAAAAAAAACACTTATATTGGAAAATATTGTTACAATTAAAAAAAAAAAACTTTATATTTTAAGATATAATTTATTCTGTAATGTCAAAGCCAAATTTTCAGCATCATTACTCTAGTCCTTAGTATCACATGATCCTTCAGAAACCATTCAAAAATGCTGATTTGGTGCTCAAGAAACATTCCTTATTTATTATCGTCATGATGTAAACAGTTGTGCTGCTTAATATTCTTGTGGAAACCGTGATGCATTTTTTCAGGATTTTTTGATGAACAGCAAGTTTAACAGTTTAACATTTATTTTAAATAGAAATAGTTTGTAACATTCTAAATGTATTTACTTTCACTTTTGATTAATTTAATCTGTCCTTACTGAATGTGTTCTTTTAAAAAAAAAAAAAAAACTTTTAAATGGTAGTGTTTAAACTCTTCTTGGCCTCAAAGGGTTTACATAACCCTATTTATTTTGTCTGAACCTCAGTCCTAATTTACTTTCATTCAACTCTGTTTAGATTGATTCAGTTCCCTCCTCCACCCTCGAAAGGAGCCATCACCATGACGACAGAGGACCTGGAGTGTTTAGATAGTGGCGAGTTTCTTAATGATGTCATCATCGACTTCTACCTCAAGTAAGACAACCAAGGATGGCTTTTATACACAACGTATCAGTGGGAGGAGTTGAATTAGATCCAGTCACTCCTTCACAGCTATTTGGGAAGAAGTGGGAAGAAGTAAGCACTGGGGGTTTTGACTATCAACATGAAGTTTGGAAGCACTATGATGTGGGAAAAACAACTAAACATTGGCTGTTTTTAACATTACATTACCATTCAAATATTTGGGGTCAATAAGGCTTATTATAATAATTACATATGATTTCTTTTAGACTAGAGTAATGGCTGTTGAAAATTCAGCTTTGCCATCACAGTAATGGATTACATTTTAAAATATATTCAATTAGAAAATGGTTATTTTAAATTATAATAATATTTTGCAATATTGCTCTTTTTATTTTTGAATAGATAGGCTAAATGCAGCCTTGTTGTGCGTAAGAAGTGTTTTTCAAAAACATTAAAAATTCTTACTGACTGCAAACTTTTGAACTGTACTGTATGTTTTAGGTGCTTAATCTGAAATCACCGTAACCTAAATACTGTATGTCTACCCTATTTACTTGCTACTAAAAGTCTCAAACTGTCCTCTTTGAGTCCTCGTTGACCGCAAACTTGCAAACTGATGATGCATTTTGTATGCGTGTTTTTCAGGTATCTTCTGGTGCAAAAGGCCCCGCAAGCATCTGTAGACAGATCTCATGTTTTCAGCAGTTTTTTCTATAAACAGCTCACACGCAGAGACAATGCTAATGAGGACAGTACAAGCACACCGTGAGTATAGACAGCACACATTTATTCTCATATAGCCCTTGTGCAATACTGATATACACTTTTCTTTGATAATGCGTATTGTTACAAATGGTCTTCGTATTTTTCAACTTTGGTTGTCCATCAGAGCTCAGGTCAGAAGACATCAGCGTGTGAGGACATGGACGCGTCATGTAGACATCTTCGACAAAGACTTCCTGTTTGTGCCTGTCAATCAAGAGTGAGTATTAGTGATATAAATACAGTTTTTGGACACTTAAGCCATACTTACTTTTGAGGGCCAGTGTTTTTAGAGCGGTGATAGCTTTTTAAGTACATGTTTCTTTTCTTTTTTTTTTTCATTCGCTAATTTGTGCTCTTTATGGACATTATAAAACGTTTGAGCTTTCATGTGCCTTGAATGTACCAGTGTAAATCATATCGTGATTATAATTGTCTTATATCATGTCTGGTGTTTGCTTCAGAGCTCACTGGTACCTCGTGGTGATCTGTTTCCCCGGGTTAGAAGAGCCACAGTATGTGAAGAGGGATGGCAGTGGCTTTGTACAGGGTGATGGAGGTGAAGGTTTGGGTGAGTCTGAGGGTGAGATCCATGGAGAGAATAGATCCAGCAGTGATGAGGACAAAGGTAAGACGTGTGTTTACTACTGATTTACTAAAGCTTACTACTTTTAAGTATCATTTGATGATTTTAGACAAACTTTTGTTCTTAATCTAGATGACAGTCATATAAAGTCAAGAATGCCTCTTCATCTTCCTGTAAGTCAAAACAAATATTAATAACTGTCAGGTCATGCTAGTCAGAAATCTTTAATTTGAAAAATTGAATTGTTGGATAGCATTTGATTTGATATAATGTGATGTGGACAGATAATTTGCACATGCACAGTAATAGCAGAACCTTCTCCCTCTGTAGGACTGTACGGAAAATACCTGCAAGAGACTAATTGTGTGTAAAAGGTATGTGTGTATTTTTAAATAAACTCAAATGTGTTTTTTTTGGTCATAAAGTAGAGAATTTAGTGTGGGAAAAGATAATAATTTAGGTTTTCCAATAAAAAAAGAAACTTTGTACTGCATACATTACGATAATATTATAATAGTACTATATAATAGATATTAGGTATTGTCTGTTATTATTTTTATTATAAAAGTAAAAATAACGTGTTTTTGATTTTCTATAATTTAATTGCTTTTTATTTATATATTTTTTTATTATGCAGTTATGGAGGCTTCAGGAAAAATTTTTCTTTTCTTTTTTTTTAATCTTTTGTCTTTTAATGGGCAGAACAGTCTGACAGAGTTAACATTTTTAACCCAGAATTTTAAGAATTATTTTTATTCTTTTTTTTTTTTTTTTCAGACCATGTATTCTCATCATGGATTCCTTGAAGTTGTCTGTTCACGAACGTATTTTCAAACTTTTGCGCGAGTGAGTGTTTGCACACTTACTACAGCCCAACTTAATCTAACATTTATGTTAAGTGTTGTTGTTGTTGTTTTTTTTTTTTTTGTCTTTTAATGGGCAGAACAGTCTGACAGAGTTAACATTTTTAACCCAGAATTTTAAAAATTTTTTTTTTTTTTTTTTTTTTTTTTTTCAGACCATGTATTCTCATCATGGATTCCTTGAAGTTGTCTGTTCACGAACGTATTTTCAAACTTTTGCGCGAGTGAGTGTTTGCACACTTACTACAGCCCAACTTAATCTAACATTTATGTTAAGTGTTGTTGTTGTTGCTATTTTTATTATTATTATTATTTGTTTACTAGTATTATGTAAATTATACTAGTGTAATAAGATATTTTCGCCTGTAGTTTCAGTCTTTATCTATGAGTTATAATATATATAGGAGTGGGAGACAAAAAGAGGTGGTTACCGTGACTTTAGTGTTGACAACATGATAGGCTCCCACTGTAGAGTCCCCCTACAGGACAACAGCAGTGACTGTGGCCTTTACCTGCTACAATATGCAGAAAGTTTTTTGCAGGTAGAATCACACCCATTCTTTATTCAAGATTTTCAAATACAAAAATCTGTATAAGAGTCTAATTTCACAGCAATGCTATTTGTATATCTTTCAGGACCCTGTGTTACACTTTGACTTTCCATTGAATTTGGATCACTGGTTTTCACGGCAAAAGGTGCGAGGTAAACGGGAGGAGATTCGAGACCTGATCCTACACCTGTACAGATTTCAGCAAGGCTCTCTGGGAAGTGAAGCTCTAGAAGATAGGACAGATTATGGAAATGTTATTCAGTGATGTAAAGCTTTTGGATTCACATGATTATTTCACGCTATATATTTATATTTTAACTGTTTTTTAACCTTTTATATTAATTTTATGCTTTTGTATACATTGTTGGAAAAACTTTAGAAAGAAATAAATGCAGATAAAATGATGATAAATTGTTTTGCTCTTTTTAATCTCCAATTTCTCTGTATGTCTGAGTATTTTGTTAAGGTTAGGTAAGTAGCACAAACTTTCTTTAAAGGGGTCATATGGCAAAAAAATAATTTCCTTGATCTTTCAAGCAACAAAATATGAAGACCCTTTTAAATATGGACATTTTTACTGTGTTTATATGATCTCTCTTAACAGTGGCTTTGGTTGCGATGAATGAATGTTGGAGAAGCCAGCCTGGAGCACATGATTGGATAAGCAGTCGGGTGTGGCATGAGTCCGTGTTCTGATTGGCTAATTCATTAGTAGTGTTCAAGTAGAGCATCAAAAGGTGCAGGGATAGTATAGGTTTAACACTAATCAGGCAGTTAGAGATTAGACTGATTTACAGACCACCTACCTTCTTCCAGTAATCCCAGCATTTCAGTCTGTGTACAGTTTTTGTCTCTGTTTATTTGCTTACAAAAAAAAACTAAAACAATTCAATCTAGTATATAGCTGGTAAATGGTGATTCATAATCTGTGTGTGTGTGTATACCAAGGAGGTCTATAGTGAAAGCATTTCCTAACAAAGTTTGAGCCTTTGAGTCAGGCCACAGGATGGCTATTTTTTGAACAGCATGCTACCATACTATTACTATTTCTGCTATATTTGTCGTATATGCACACTTGACCTTCCATTTCCAGTGTGATGAATGATTTGGAAATATCAAGTATTGAACAGTTTTCTAAACACAATCTGGTTGTTGACTGATTATTTGATCAGACTGACAAAGGTAAAGAGATGTTTTACACAAAATGGAAAGTGAACAGTATATATACTACAGAAATGGTAGCAGTAATATATAAAAAGTAGTATGGAAGTAAGTTACACTGAAACAAAATCTGGGAAAAAATGGATAATGTCCTGACAGAAAATTACCGGTGTATTTTCTGTTACGTTTATGGACATTCCCTCCAATCCTCAAACACAACACAACACAATTCAACAATACAATTCAATATATAATTAAAAAACAACAAAAACAAACACTAAAACACCTGTGAAAAATCAATAGTGCAAATCCCTTTATATTAACACGGTACATTAGGCTGTATTTTTACAAACCTTTCTTCTTTACTGTACCTGTGTTGGTTAATTTTTAAGGACACACACACTAAGCCACCTGTACAGTAATTGTATTGTGGCAGTTAAACCAGTGTGCGATCACAGGGGGTACAAAATCCTGTCTTAGTCTTAGCCATGCAAGTCAAGCACGGCCACACCTAAAACAAAATCTTGTTTAGAATTCATTATTTCTAAAAATGCCCCTGAATTGAATCTGAGAAATCACACCTGCCTCTCTGACATCCCTGTCAGTCAAGTCTTTAGAGGGCAGGGTTTTGGAAAGAAGGTGCATGTTTGCAGGTCTATTTCAGTGGCTACAGGTTGTTAGCTACCGTTCCCAGATGTAAATCTGTATTGTAAATACAAGTGTAGGCACAAGCAAGTGCCTTGATCTGCTAAACATTGAGACACGATTTTGAGGTGATTTGTGAATAATTCATCCATGTTTCACTTTATAGTTTTTTTGGACCTCTTAATGTTTAATAAAATGTCTTAGCTCAGTCTTCCAGTAAAAAAGACAGGCTTCTCTCTGGTGATGTATGCCAGAGTTATCCAATCTTTTAGTCTGCATAAACCCTGCCCCTTTTTTACAATCAACTGCAAGCTCTCATTCAGATCTGCCTCCATCCAATCAATAACAGATTGAAGTCCCCGTCCTACGTTTTTTCTTTTTTTTTGATAACCGGTTTTATTTGGATGTATGTCACAATATGGAAGAAAAGATCTGTCACTACCTCCATTTTATTGCAGCTTTAAGTAGTTGCATAGTTCTGGTCATCAGTGTTCGAACTATACCGTGGACTTTGGGGGAGCCCACTTGGTCATGTAGTTTACTTGTTTATTACCTTGTAATCTGACAGGTGGTCAGGTGTTTGGGTGAGAAGTGATTACATAAGCGTTAAATTTAGTATGCCTCCACTGAGAACTTTATATTGGGTTCAGATTATTTTGGTTTATGGAAATCTGGCAAATCATCTTTTCCTCATTTCCTCCTTTACTCCTCATTCCCTGCCCGTGTGTTTTTGGTTTGCACACTTGGTTAACTCCAGTTCTTCCAGTTACTTCTTAATTAGCTGCTCTACAGGATTACTAAACAAGATTAGAAGGGAAAAAAAAGGAAAATCCCTTCCATCTGCCTACCTGCCAGAGGATTGCCACAGTTATACACCTGCGCTTATCTTTGGCAATCTGGATAGCACTTTATAACAACAATATACTATTGCAACTATCAGTGGATACTGTGTAACAGGTATGCACAGGTGTAGGAAGGTTTGGTCACATCGTCCGAAGTGAACCAGCGACTATTTTACAACGGCTTAATTTTCAAGCCACAGGAAGTCACTATGTGGAAGCTCATATGGACCGGCATCCTGTGTTGTTTAGGCTGTATTTTTGCAATAGACCAGCTGGATATTTCTGCAGGTATGTATATTTGTGTATGTAAATATGTATTAGGTGGGAGTGTGATGGATGAAGGGCTATCACCAAGTAATTTGTTTGTGTATTTCTTTTTCAGGGGAAGTTGACTGGATTCCCATGCTTGAAAATCCAAATAAGCGCTCACAAAGATTGTTTCAAATGTTTGTGGAAAAGCCTGGAGACCATGGACTCTTGCCAAGGCATAAGAGTAATGTTTTTCTGTCCAGTAGAGTACAACACTGCAGTCAAGAAACAGTGCAGCAAGCCGTCACTAACTACCTCAAATACTACCAGCTCAGAGGTGAGACACTATTACTATTGCTATTTATATTTTCAGTAATAAAAAGTATTAATAGTAATAGCAAAGTAAATTATTAGTTGCACATGCATTAATTTAATATATTTATATCGAATTCAGTGTCAATGAACTCAAAGTAGCTTTTGTATCTGCTGCTTCCCTTTTGGAACATTCTAAAAATCACAAACTTTAGTGTTTCTTAAAGATATAATTAAAGATGACATAAATAAAGATATTAAGATAACAAATCACAATTAAGTGGACACGGGTGAATTTTAAATATTTTCACTACTCTGGTTTGAATCAATTTTTACATCCTGTTATTGTTAGTCTTTTTGGTAATAGCCCCTTTACTAACAGAAGATAGACACTTAATGGCATCATTCTACAAGGAATTATATCATTTTAGTTGGAAAACAACAGCATAAACATGAACCATTATTAGCTCTGGAATTGTTGATTTGTCTCATGCTATTTTTGTCTCAAGCTATAATTAATAAAGTTTAAATGCCTGAGCTCAACCAGATCATATTTCTGAGAGTCTGATATACCCTTTTATAGTCATTCTTCCTTACTTACAACAAAGCATGTTCATTTTTAACAGTTACAGAACTCAAAAGATACTGCATAACAGGAATGACCTAAGTACTCAAAGCCAAGTACTCAAAGTGCTCACTGCTGTAAACTGGCCAAGAAATAACTAGTGCCTCAACAAGGAGATGGGTGAAGAAGAATTTTAGGATTTTAATAATAGGTAAGAGCAAGGTGGCAGAAAGTTATACCGTATATATTGCTAGATAGATTAAAAACCATGGCGAATCATTAAGTTCTTGCAGATTCTCTTCGTTAAAAATAATCATCACCTTTAGCACATTGTAAAAAGACTGCATTATAGACAATAACCCAAAACCCAGACCAAATCTTGACCCAAGTAACAAGAATCAAAACCACATTTATGTTAAGACCTCAACATCAAGAATCCACAAATGTTTCCATTATTATATATTATATATTAATCAACTAGTGCAAGCTGTTCTATACAGCTGACAGCTGAGTATGTAACAGTGAGATCTCATTAGCGTTTGGCAGTCAGATCCACTCAGAGGTCTCAGGTTAGTGTTAAAAGACCTCAAGACAATCTTTTACAGTTCATGTGTGATTTCTCCCTTAAAGGGGTCATATGATGTTGCTAAAAAGGGCATGACGAAACGATATCGTCCTCATTTGAAAGGCCAAAAAAAATAGTTTCGCTTTCACTACGAATCACACAGCACCTTCACGATATGGCGGCGGCGGCAACAATACTACAGCGAGAATAAAAGTTACACCTTCTTTCTTTGTGTGAACATTTGGGCGGTGGTATGCATATCTTCCCACATCGTGTCGTAGACATGTGGGGGTGTGTTAGAATGAGCCGTTTTAGGTAGGCGTGGCTGACTCTTAACTTTTATAAAGAATATATCTTTGGATTTGAGACTTTAGTCTTTGCAAATTTACAGATCTTCTTTATGCACCAAGAGCTTGTAACACTCCAAAGAGAAAGGAAAAATTTAAATCGCATCATATGACCCCTTTAAAGTCCCAGTTTGTTTGTTTGTCTGTTGAAATAGCATCATATGACCCCTTTAACAAATAAAAAGGCAGTATGGTGGGGTTAAAAGTCAGCTCACACATTGGAATGGGGCCAATAAGGTCAAAGCTTTTATACCCATGACTGAGATCGAGGGTGTGAACAATCTTGTCTAAGTGCACCATTGAGACACTAATTGTAAAAGTAGAGTTTGGGATTGGAAAACAATGTCATCTGGACAGATAATTGCTGTGTCTGTTAAGAAAATGCACTCATATGTCCAAACAACTGTGATATATCAGATTGTCCTGTGAAATCCTGTCCTGTCAAGACAGAGACCAGAGTAGGGTTGAGTCAGAGTTACGGCTAAATTTAAGAGTGTTGAGTACGAGTCAAGGCAGAGACCAGAGAAGGGTCTTAGTCTGTTCTTGACTCAGATTTAAACCTCTTCTGGTCTGGTTTCAACTGTAACACTGGTAGCTGAACTTTAACTTTTCAGATGAAAGACACGTTCATTTATTCAGACAAGAACAAATTTTCTGTTACGCAAAAAAAGAGCAGTCTGATTGTATTACTTACTGTTATGATTGTGTTTTGTTGCACTAATACAATGTTGTTGTTGTTTTTACATAAGTGTGTCAGGAAATCGTGTGGGAGGCTTTCAAAATCTTCTTGGATCGCCTCCCCAATCAAGAAGAATACAAGAGCTGGATGAGCCAGTGCCAGACAGAAAGAGTCTCCATACAGGAGATTGACTCTGCCTTTAGCCAATCAGAAGAACACTTAGCACTTATCCACAGAGTATGTATAGCATAAAACCGGTATCATTAACAATGTACTAATTATGTTAGCTGATACTTTTGGTATGGATCGAGTATTATGGGTGACTGGTTCATGTGCATGTCAGATTGTCTGACTTCTGTCTTTTGAATCTTTATGGTCCATTGCAGAGACTTGCGCAGACGAGACTGAAAAGGTGCAATAATATTTTAAAAACCTGTTTTCATTTTCAACCCATCCTTTTACAAATACCCCCTTCTCCCCAGCCATGTATTGTAATAGATGAGTTCTGTCTTACTGAGTCTGTTTTTCTCCTCACCTTTTGTTTTCCTCTTTCTTCTCAGTAAGACACCTACATACTCAGGATGCAGGTATATACCCTTTATACCTGTTCTTTATTTTTTTCATTAAATGGACTGTGCATTAGAAAACTTGTGTGTGGTTGAATAGTTAACTCTTACTTTTGAAGGTCTTTGCGTCATTTCTGGCTGGCCTTTTTTTTTTTTTTTAAATACAGTCCTGAGGAGTCTTCCCAAGAGCAAGACCGTGTGCCACCAGGTCTGTCTATTATGATTGTTGTTACTGACAGTTTCTTACATAAAATGTATATAGCCCTTACAAAATCCTCTTGGCCTAATCTCATGAAATCTGTGAAGAACATGCATGCGTCATATTTGATATTTAGATTTTCATAATCAGAATCAGGAAAAGCTTAATTGCCAAGTGTGCACAATAATTTTTATTATTATTATTTTTTTTTTGTAATGAAGCTTCCAAAATAAAATAAAAAAAGATTATATATTAAGTTTTTTTTTTTTTTTGCATTGAGCATTAATTTACACAACCATTAATATTGTATTAATTAATGTTGTATTATTAAATATTAAACTATTTAATATTAAAATATGAATTTGTAAAATTTGTTTGGCAACTAGCTGCTGTAAAAAGTTGCTGATGCACATTTATTGTGGCAAATTAGAAATTTCAATGTTTTTAATAAAAAGGATAAGATACTTGGCTTGTAGGGCTTGGTTTGCATTTCATTTGAAACCACTGAATTTAACCACTGAATCCAAACTAGAATATTTCTGGAAAAAAATACTACTGATGATAACTAGACTAAGATTGTGGTCTGAAACCATTAATGCTTATTAATTTTCTGTGAGGTTCTACAGTGTTATTTTGATGCAAACATGTGCAATTCACATTCAAATGTTGTAATCAGAAATGGCAAGAAATAAACCTAAATAGATCTAATGACATTTGCCTGCACTCCAAGAGACAAATAATCATCTTCAAAACTTGGTAGGTGATGAGCTTCCAGCAGAGACCACTGTGGTGGTGACCACGGCGGTTCCAGATGAAGTTATCTCAGAGAGCGTGAAATTAGTTACTGCAGAAGCACCATCTGCTGTCATGATAATGGAGATGGATACTGAGGTAGGTGTTTGACAGGCTGAAGTATACTGTTCATACTGATATAAAGTAAAGTCTGGTTCAAATCTGATGCACTCATGAGTCATATAATACATACAAAAAAAAATACATATAACCGAATTATGAATACTGAACACCTGCTAAACAAATTGTGTGTGTGTATTGTCTATGGTAGATCACTAATGAGATTGAGCAGGAAGCAGCTGCTTCGCCTTCAGGTTCTCTGGTTGAGCAGAGGGTGGAGTTGGCTATGTTATTGACTGGAGAACCATGGAGTGAAGAGCTGTTCAACTCCACCAGCAGTAAACATGGCCGACTCACTCAGAAGATCACAGAGAAGGTACAACGCACGCACACACGTGCTATAATTTTTACACTAATGTTATATATAACATTTGTTCTGTTCCAACCTTTTAAGTTACTATATTGTTTTGGTTTTGTGTTGCCTATGTTTGTCATTTCTTACAGATTTCAGCTGCTTTGGAGGAGCTGACAGAATTCAAGAGTGTGTCAGTATTGAACATCAGGTGTGTTAGTGCATGTTTAATTTTGTTAGGTATAGTTGCTAAACATTGGCTCCAAAGAGTACTCCGACACTTAATTTACACTTAAAAATTGTATGAATATCATTGCATTTGATTTACAATAAAGGAAAACAAGTAGCATTTTAAAAATGACAGATCAAGCATACAGTTCGAGCAAAATGTTTTTTTTTTAACAGAAAGAATTGTTTTAGATTTTAAATGACAAAACAATACATGCACTCTATAAAATGTACAAGAATTTAAATAGTGGTAGTTGTGCTAAAAATTTGACCTTTATCTTTCCTGTAGGCCACAGATGGATCCCTCAAGGTAAATTAGACTTGATTGTGTGCATGAATGCAGGTTTATGAGTGATAGAATGTATTTGTTGCAGTCTTTCTTTGCGCAAGACTGAGAAAGCAATAATTATGTTTATAGTCATGCAACTACAATGGAAATCTATGGGGCAAGACATTATTCTGATATAAACACCTTAAAATACAGTGTTTGAAAATATAGCCACAAGACTTAAACATTACAACTGATAATCTAAGACTATTGTTATCAAGTCACTTGCTAACTTTATCTTTGCAAAGTTATTTCCAATCCGAACCCCTAAAGATTCATTGTAAGTGCAGTTGTTGTGTTTTCTTTCTGCAGTGGTGATAAGGCAGTATTGGTGGAATATGTTGTGTCCCTCCAGACCAGCAGTGAAGAGATCAGCAGTGAGACACTGGGCTTCATTAATCTTCAATCCAACATGGTAGAGGGCACCTTTAGTTACTCAGAGGGGCCCACTGTTCAGTACACCATTATTGACCTCCACCCGGACATCACTGAGTCTCTGCATGGTACTGCTCTATCATCTGCTTGTAGCTATTAGTCCTCTGCAGTACATCTCAGCAGTCTGTAATGGTGTAATGTTCTCTTGTCAGTGGAAACCTCTCCAGAGGAAACCCATCCTGCAGATGAATCTCTAGACCCTGACAGCAAGGTGAATCAAATTTCTGTCAAGGTGGCAGTGAAGTCACCAACTACAGTGTACCAACAAGATATTTACATATAAACTCAACAAGGTGCACAATTTGAGATATTATTCTTGACACATAGAACAAATAATGCGGACGAGTTACGTACCAAATTTAATACTTGGGATTAAAGATTACAACTAAAACTTAACTCTAGAATGGAATAGCAGGAGCAGTAATATTGATGACTACCCTAGTAAGCACTACCAATAACTTCAACAAAGTCTGGGAATCAGCTGTTTTATTTTGTATATTTTCTAGGATGATATTTTAGCAGTAGAAAAACCATCCGAGGTGCCTGGAGAGGTAGTGAAGGAGGTCTTTACTGTTGGTGACCTTTTGGATTCTACAATGTCAGAAGAGGAAGGTATAATGACGGCACACCACCCCTTATAGACCATCCTAGTGGTAGTTTTTTTTAGAGGATAAGAACCAATATTCACATATACAATGATTTACAGCAGGGTTGTACAATCCTGCTCCTGAAGGCCCAGCATCCTGCAGAATTTTGTTCCAGCCTTCCAACACACTGGATTTTTTCTAAATTCTGCTGGACAGTGGCCCTAAAAGAAAGCAGGATTGGACACTACTCATTTACACCAACATGGTGGTGAAAGACTCAAGTCAAGATGCTTATTTATTCCTACTTTCAGACCTTCAAGACAAGGACTTGGTGTCACAGTTTCCTCCCAACCAGACTCTTGCTGTGGAAGGTGAAGCTGTAGGTCCCTTTATTGACGCCAAGCAAGACATTGACTTGACAATGGATGACTTTGATCCCGCTTCTGGATCTGGTGCAGAAGACGATTGGGTAACTGTTCTTACTAGGGCTCAAGAGCCAGTTGGAGAGACAGAGGGTGAGGAAGAGGTTTTAATTGATGTAGACACACCACAGATAGAGGACTATGAATTCTACACAGTTACAACAGTGGTTGAAGAGGACCAGATCTTGCCTGAGGAAACTCCTGAACTGATTACTGTTAAAGCTGGAGAAGATGGAAACCTACAGGTTGGTAGCAATGTGCCCACAATGCCACCAGTCAAAGTGGCTGAGGCAGAATCTACCCTAAAACCTGAGGAAGACCTCATACTACCTGAAGACAACAAGGAGGAAACTGTTTTAACAGAAACGCAGAAGGATGGGGAAACTGAAGTTGCTTTGATCACAAAGGAGGAATCAGACGAGGAATGGGAAGAATCTGTTGACAGTACCACAATGGCACAGCAGAATGATTTTGTACTAACAGATGTTCCAGCTATACAGTTTTCAGAGGACGTTCTAACAGAGGATGAGGTCCTATTGGTCACCACTGAACCAGCAAGCCCAGTCTACCCAACACCTCTTTCACCTGAGAAAGAACCACCCTTCTCCCTCAACCCCTTGATGACCCCAGCGGAGGTTGAGTTGGTGCATACCTTAAATTCAGAAGTCATGACTAAATTTTTAGATGTGATCCATTACAAAGAGGAAGAGGGTAGTGGCGTCCCTGGTGTCATCCAGGGCGGTGAGGTTTCCAGCATTGCCTTGCCAACTAACCCTGGGCGGTCTTTGATAGTGTTTTTCAGTCTTCGTGTAACTAACATGATATTCTCTGAGGATCTGTTCAATAAGAGCTCTGCAGAGTACAAAGCCTTGGAGCAGCGGTTCCTTGAACTGGTAGTGTACCTCCTCTAAAGTATGTTTGCTCCTATTGTTCTTCCTTTTCCCTATCCCAGATGTCTTCGACCCTGCTCCAGGGGACCCACTGTTCTGCAGAGTTTATTTCCAACCTGCTTCAGCACACCTGCCTATGTATTTTTAAGTGATCTTGAAAAGCTTAATTAGCTGGTTCAGGGGTGTTTGATTAGGGGCGGTGGGTCCCCAGGATAGGGCTGTCGCGATAACCGCAATATCGCAAAACCGCGCTATTGACGAGCATAACGCAGAGGAATGCAAGAACCGCAGCAACCGTGATTTTTGCGTGTTTTCTTTTTTCGTAAGGTTATGCCTTTCTCTTTTTACACTTCATGCATGTGGACTGAATATGTTAGTAATTATAACATAATGTGTACCATGCTGATTTGTAGAGGCTCCGTAGATTTGCACTTAACAAGCCTAAACAGACAGTGAATGAGAGAGAGATCGACTGAGCGCGTGCGATTACTTGCGTCTGTCCTCCAGGCCGAGTCATATATATTTGTGAAAATAGGTTGTCATGTCCAAGGAAAGCGAAATCTCTGTCTTAGCATCGACGTATAGCTGGTCAGCTGAGCTTTCTAAAGTGGCGCTCAAAGTTAAAATGATTTCAACAGCGTGTTTCATTATGTCTCTGTATGGCGATAATACCGCATACCGCGCTATTGAGCCAAAATTACCGCAAGGGAAATTCCCTCACCGCGACAGCCCTACCCCAGGAGCAGAGTTGAAGACCTCTGCTGTTATTCCTCTTCAACCACATTTCCTGTCAAACCTCCACTCATCAATCAGAAGTGTCCTGCTCCTGGAGGGCCACCTTCCACCATAGTTTAGCACAAGCCACAACTAAACACACCTGAACTAGCTAATCAAGGTCTTCAATATTACTAGAAACTTACAGGCAGATGTGTTGGAGCTGAACTCTGCTCGAAGGTGACCCTCGAAAAGCAGAAATGGACATCCATGATCCAGATTGAATATTTCACTAATTCAGGGGTTCTCAACTCTGGCCTTCAAGGTCCACTTTCCTGCAGAGTTTAGCTCCAGCCTTAATCAAATTGGAAAGTGAACCTTGGGGTCAGATTTGAGAACCCTGAAAACCCCTACAATAATTTATATTACTATGCCAGTGGTTCCCAACACTGGTCATGGAGTATTCCCAACTCTGCACATTTTGTATGATTCCATAATCAAACTCACCCTCAAATCATGCATCAGCTAATTAGTAGAGACTCCAAGACCTGAAATGGGTGTGTCATATAAGAGTGACATCAAAAACGTTGGGGGTATTCCAGATCCAAGTTTGGGAACCACTTTTATATACCAGGGCTCTTCAACTCCAGTCCTGTTGGCCCAAACACACCTAAACAAGATTATCAATGTGTCCAGAATTGCTTGCAAGCTATAGACAGGTAGGTTAGAGTGGGATTGTTGCTATAGTCTGCAGGGCACTGACCCTCCAGGACTGGAATTGAAGAGTTCTATTACATACCATTTATGTTTGCGAGTTTATGAACTCATTGGGATTGTATGTCCCTCAGCTGGTGCCATATTTGCAATCAAACCTCAGTCACTTTGAGAACCTGGAGATCTTAAACTTCAGGAATGGAAGCATTGTGGTGAACAGCCGTATGAAGTTTGGGAAGCCTGTTCCTCGTGGAGTCATTACTGCTGTTTACCTCATTCCAGAGGACTTCTGCAACACAGCTTACCAGACCATGAACCTCGCCATTGACAAATATTCATTGGATGTCGAATCAGGAATGACAAGATCAGTCACTTTTGTTACTTTGGTCCTAAAGCCTGTATATTATGTATTATGTACCTCATCACATGCCACCTTAATGCTGTGGCTAATCTATGTGGGTATGTTTGTTTTAGGGGAACAGGCAGACCCGTGCAAGTTTCAGGCATGCAATGAGTTTGCTGAATGTACAGTGAACCAATGGTCAGGTGAAGCTGAATGTGTGTGTAATGCTGGTTACTTCAGCATGGACGGACTACCCTGCCAGAGCATCTGTGACCTTCAACATGACTTCTGCTTGAATGATGGGAAATGTGATGTCATTCCAGGCCAAGGAGCCATCTGCAGGTTTGTATATTTGATTATATGACACTGAAGAATTTTTAAATGCAAATGTGTACATTTGAAAAAATTAATTGCAGATCATACACTGTACAGTTAGGTCTGTAGTACCTGGAGAACAGCATTCTCATTCATCTTAAACTATGTAGCTGCAAGACTGGCATTGTCTTAAGGTTTTTAAGTTTGTTTGTTTGTATGTTTGTCTGCTCTATAGATGCCATGTTGGGGAAAACTGGTGGTACAGAGGAGAACATTGTGAAGAGTATGTTTCTGAGCCACTCATAGTTGGCATTGCCATAGCATCTGTTGCCGGGTTCCTTCTGATGGCGTCAGGAGTAATCTTCTTCCTAGCAGGAACTCTGAGAGACCAGTATGACAAGGATGAAACGGAGGACCCAGTACGGTAAGAGTCAATCTGGCAAATCACTGCTTCATCCCAACTCGCATGCTTTTACTGTGCATTATAATATTCTTTCTAATACGGACTTTGTCTTATGTAAGGGAACTCCAGTTCATGAAAACTTTACCTCAGAAGTCCGAGCCTTCAGAGCCGATCACCTGACACAAACACTTGATTAGAGTTTGACCTTGAGCAAAGCAGACTTGAGCTTCTGGAAAAGTGCTATACAACTAAAACCTATAAAAATTTGAATGAAAGCATGATATTTCAATGAAAGAAAAATTAAACCAATAAATCAACCGTGATGAATGAGAACATGCGAATTGTTCAATGAAAAACAAGTTTTTAAAAATAAAACTAAGTTTGTTGTTTGTTGGGTAATTTAAACCTATTGAATTATTACAGTATATTATATATAAATATTTTGCCTGAGTAGCTTTGGCATGTAAATAATTGTTAGAACAAATATTTGTAAGAACTGTCACTTATGAATGAGTAAGTTTTCTTACTTAAATCTCTTTAATTACTGCATGTGCAGCACCTAGGAAGAAGCCCACATTTCCAGTAATTCCATTATGAGATTTGCATTAATTCGTCAACATGGCGGATCTTTGATCCCATGACCCTCTTTAAGTCATGACTTCTTAACCTTGTGGATGTAATAATGGCTGTTGCGACCTCTTTTGTGTGTGTATACATGTTTGTATGCAGGAGAGAAGACAGCGGACCATTTCTAGACAGGGCCACTAAGTATAACCCCATGTTTGAGAGCGATTTAACTACAGGTTACAGCCATTACTACCAGCGGTACCCCGGGCCCCTAGTCCACAGCAGTGCCAGTGCCGAGGCATCCACAGAGTTCAGCAGCGAAGAGATACGGCATATTAATGAGAACAGTGAACTCACCAAGGAGGTATGGTCTGTGAATGCATGTTTTCAACAAATTACTTTGTATAAAGCACTTTAGCTTTTTTGTGAACTATGTAAGAAAGTGTGTAATACATGTTTCTGGGAATTTCTCTTCCTTTCCATTCCATAGGATATTCAAGATCGCATCCGCATTCTTGAACTCTACACAAGAGATCGTCAGTTTGCTGATTTTTTGAAGCAGCATCAAATGTGAGTTGTTGTTGTTTTTTTTAACATGCCTTATTAATAACCTATAGCTTTGCTTATTTTCACCCCTCATGTCATTTTGTGTTTATTTTATCAGAGAGATGGATAATCAAAGAGAAAGTTCCTCCAGTAGTCAATAGCTGTCCAATGTCCAATAGTCTGCTGAGTGCAAAACAATGAAGGTTAGTAAACAGTGTTATGAGAACAACATGTTATAGTGTAACAATATGTTTTGTGTCTCCAGTGTTGCATCTAGTGTAAACATCAGTGGATCTTTAGGGCTTTTCAGACTTTAATTTTTTTTATTTGTATTTTTTAAATTATTTTAAATACAGTGTTTGTATTGATTTGTGTCATGTGTTCCTCTTCTAGAAACTTGCATTGTCTTTTGGGAAATGGCATCTTAGTGATTCCAGAGCAATTTCTCTTCAGCCTCTCTGAGATTTTGCCATCACAAATTAAAATGGCTACCTATGGATACTTCTTAAAATAAGATTCAACAAATTTTGTTATAAGTTTTTTTTCTTTTCTATTGTTAAAGACAATTTTGTGCCACAGACAATATCCTTGTCATTCATTGAAATGTTTTGTTAGTGCCTTCTAATCTTATAGCTGTGGCCCAGCTGTCATACAATGAATCTTTGGTGTTAAAAGAAAAAGATCCTTGATGCATTAATCCTGAAAGTTACTTGAATCACAGACCATTAATCTTGTATTACCCTTTTAGTACATTACCTTTTATAGTTTCACTGCTTGTCAGAGATTTCAAGCTGTTGTGTATTAAGTCAAATCAGGCTGCTAATTTTAATTATTTTTAAGGCAAGTTCACTTGTGGCCATCTTGGAATCATCCATGCAGCTATTTTCTAAGTAGGTAACAGTTATACAAGTACAGCTCCTATATACTTGAAGATTGACCTAAACCTCCAAGACCATTCAAATAAGTAGGAAAATTTGACAGCAGTGGTATCATAGATCTGCTTTATATGCTCAAATCACAGGGGGGGGGGGAACAATACCTCTATCAAAAAGGTGATTGGCTCTTTAACTGAAAGTAGGGACTTCCATATACAGTTGCCATTTTGAGTGTTGCATTTCCTCCTATTTATTTTTTAAGTGAGTGCACCGTCACCTCCTTCCAATAATGGACATTTGTATGTATTTTTACATTATTTACTGTATTTAAAATTGTATCAGTTAAAGCAGGGGTCTCCAAACTCGGTTCTGGGGGGCCGGTGTGCTGCAGAGTTTAGCTCCAACACTGATCAAACACACCTGTCCTGAACTAGTTAATCAAGGATATCAGAGAAGCGAATCTTTTCGAAACTGAAACAATTGAACCAATATTGCATCTAAAAATGATTCTGTTTTTCAAAGCACTCGGAACACCGCATGCTGGCGACACTGGTCAAGATGCTGTAAATACAACGGGAACACAGCGCAAAGTGTAATCTATTAAATATAATCTACAAATAATACCATTAAATATGAAATGCATGTATCATTTGTTTTATTTTAATAACATGTAATGCTTGTTTTGTGTTCTTAGGCAGGACTTGGCAAACTAGGCCAATTACGAACAATTAACTACTATTTTTCTTTTTATGACCTACTATAAACGTACATGTATTAAAATTCATGAAAACTGAACCGAGATCAGTTAAAGGCACAATATGTAATTTTTTGCCACTGGAGGGCGCGTATTCAAAACAAACAAAGAAACAAAGGCGTAGTTAGATGACGCCATGACTGAGTGTGGAACCATGGGAGTTGTCGTCTTCCTCCCCACAGCCGAAGCAATCCGACGGGACTCGGGCAGAAATCATGTCCATGGATGAGCTAATGTATTAAAGATTTATTAACGTCGTAGTATGAAGCAGGGTGAGGCGGAAAGCCGTCGAAGCAAAACGAGGCCGCTGAACGAGCGCGACACATGGCTCGAAAGCAGCGGAGCTTTTATTATGCCACAGTCGACCGCTTCCACTCCTTCCAGAAAGCAGTGGAAGTAAGAAGCGCTGTTTTATCATACTAGATACATTTGAACATTCTGTTATAATGCTACTCTGTGCGGTCGTCACCTGTCTAATAAAATGCATAGCATATTAAAGTGTCTTTGGTGTTTCCATGTTTTCTACAAAACAAAATCGGAAATCGAGGGGTTATGACGTCATAGGCAGGCGACACAATGACACTATGGACCTTTAAAGGCACAATATGTACGATTTTTTTATTAAAATATCCAAAAACCACTAGAACAGTGTTATATATTGCTACATAAAACATATCTGAACGAAACTGCTACATAAAACATATCTGAACGAAACAGCAGACGAGCTGAATGAGACGCAGATTCACTCACTGACAACAAGTAGAGCTTATGAACAGCAATGATACAGTGTTTCCTGGGTTACCGCTGTAAACAAAGCAGAGCAGTGCTTATAAACACTACATTAATATGTATTGTTTAGAGGCAGAGATGAAAAGAAAATACCACGTGAACTTTTCTAAAGATAGTCAGTTCCCCTCAGAGATACATTCATATAAACTCCTACTCCAATTGTATTGCAATTTGTTTGGCATCTCAACCAATTTGAATAGTCACATATTTGAATTGATTTTCGACCAGCTAGCGGTTAATCGTTACATCCATATCCAAAATTTAATGGACAAGAATGATAGTGTTCGTTTTGGCGTGAAACACCTGTTCAATCATATCTCTTCACATTCCGCATGGTTATTTTTGTTACATAGAAACATTATGCCAGGGGCTATATCTTATTCTACTAAATGGATTTGCTTAATAAAATAACAGTAACATAATCAGAACAAATTAAAACCATGACAGAATGTTAAAGTAGCCTATGGTATGCTAGATCTGAGACTTGTTTTGCACACTGTATGTTTGAGATAAGTGTTGGAGACAGACACAGAAAAGGATTCTTCCTGTTATTGGTGTGCATCTAGTGATAAATTTGAGAAACATCCTGCTGCAGGGCACACTTGTACAATATTTGTCAGTGTTACAGTCCTAATGATTCTGTGTACTTCGACTTTTCTGGCAACGTTGATAATGAATCACCCTCCTGAGTAGAATTCATCAGTTCCCCCCACACACATATGCTGCCAACAGCTGCATTTAGTCACTTTTTCTTCCCCTGAAGAAACACAAACACATACAAATTCTCACAATATTTAACACCACTGATCGCTGATGTCAAATGACCAAATTTTATAGACAATTTAGTTCATTGTGTAGGACATCAAGCACTCATAATTTTAGTGTTTAATGCAAGCACATTTTGTCCACACCTTCATCTTTTTTCTACTTGTGTTTTTGTCCGTTTGTTAATCGGTATGTGTGTCTTTTTATATTTGTGTTTTGTTTCATGACCAAAATTTCTTCTGCAGGAACATGTGCGTGAAGTTCATTGGTTCAAAGGAAGAGTCGTGTTGAACCAAATCACAGCTGCAGAGCAAAACACACACAGTCATCTGCACCAAATCATTACACACGCCAGAGCCTTAATCATTTTTTTCCAACCTGTTTTGTCTTTTGTACCACCATAGCCCCATTAGTACTGTAGGTCAGTAAGCACCCATTTATTGACTAAACTAAATGTGTCCCTAATAATTCATATTATTATATGAATTATTAGGGATTAATACTAGATATAATTTAGCATTATTATGAATATTATTTAAACATTTTTATTCAGACCAACAGCACATTGCGAATGTGTTATTGTTTTCATTTACATTTATGCATTTAGCAGGCGCTTTTGTCCAAAGCGACTTACAAAAAAGAAACATGTTTTCATTTGACAGTTCAATAAACAGGAAGGTACAATTTAGACAAAAAATAGCCAGTTACGTTATCTGTTTTTGCTCTGATAATAAGAAATAGTTGCAAATGAAGCCAAAGTTAAAGACTCATTCATAAAGACAGACAGTATAGGCCTAGTTGCTAAATGAGTCAGTGCAGTGATTTTAAACGAATCGTTTTAGTAAATGTATTCAACGACTTACTCATAAAGACAGCAACATCCTAATATGCATATTCTCTGAGTAATTACTTTATTCATTGACTCACTCATGAAGATTGTTGCTGTGTCCGAAATTGTATGTTGTAGGCCTATAGTAGGTAACACATTTGGTTTGAAACTTGCGCTACTGTTAAAAAGCTGTATATATGAATGTGTGTAGTTGCCTATGAATGAAATTCAGACATAGATATGTTATCTACGGCCTCAGTTAGTGCCATTACACTGCCATCAAATCCTCTACCCCGGGGCCTCATGGGACAGTAAAGTGTCCATCAGATGCGTGCTTCAGCCAGAAGTGTAGGTCATCCAGGAACTTTTCACCTACTGTTTAGAAATACTATGAATTCAGAAATACTACTCAGCTCACTTACTGTTTTTCACACATTATAATATGAAAGTAGATATATTCTGATGCAGGGAGGCACTAGTTTACTCATGAATCAATGTTTTGAACAAATGAGTAAATTATTCAGTAATTCATTCATAAAGACAGTCACTTGTCGCCACCTACTGGCGCATCATCAGATGCGTGCTTCAGCCAGAAGTGTAGGTCATCCAGGAACTTTTCACCTACTGTTTAGAAATATTATGAATTCAGAAATACTACTCAGCTCACTTACTGTTTTTCACACATTATAATATGAAAGTAGATATATTCTGATGCAGGGAGGCACTAGTTTACTCATGAATCAATGTTTTGAACAAATGAGTAAATTATTCAGTAATTCATTCATAAAGACAGTCACTTGTCGCCACCTACTGGCGCATTGTTGAAACCTGCAGAATGAGAAATTTAAGGATCTGCCATATTTTTCAGCAAGGAAGTAAGCTATTTGGGAATGTGCAAGAATTCACTAGATGCTTTGGGGGAAAAAAGAATAAAGTGCAGTGCATGGTAAAACTATTTGCGCAACAAACCAGCGTGTTTATGATTATAATAATAATAGCGGCTACTTTGTCTCAACTTAAAGCCACTGAGAGACTAGGAAGATAAGAAATCTATGCTTTTGTTATGTAAAAATAAATATAGGTAAGGCAGAAAGTACTTTTTACTACTTTTATTGCACAGATTGATTTCATTGAAGTTATACTGTAGTTTTGGTCAACAAATACACTATAATGTGTACCAATTTGAATGACAAATTAAGACTGGTTACAAAGACAAGTTTAAAATCAAAATCCTTCAAAGTATCCCCAGGTTGGGAATCACTAGCCAAATCTATATGTCATGTGGGAATATCATACCTGACCTGCTGGAGCTCAGATACTGGCAGTGCAGTTTGGCATGCGCAGAGATCCAACCTTGGAAATAGATGACTAATCTTAATCCATCCCTTTGACACCTCTTGGCACATTGGCTTTATCAGTGTGCCCAAGGAAAAACTGCCATCAGCAGTATGATTCAATAGCAGAGAGTTGTGTCCTGCTGCCAGGGGGCCCATGATCAGGATCCTTTCTGCCCAGAGCAGATGAGTGCATTCAATTTCCATCACAAATGCAACTTCCTCTTGATTAGATTCTGAAAGATGCAGTGCTGTACATCTGCCTTAGACACTAGAACATCAAACAAACAATGACAGAGAACAGATAGAAAACAGACAGAGAGAAGAAGAGTGGTAGTGATTCCCGTTTCCCTGACATCCCAAAAAACTCTTTTTAAGACTCTTAAACACGTGACTGCCGACAGCAGAGACACGCCAGTCCTGAAAACAACGAGGAAAGATCCGTTCATATCAGTCTACCTGTCACACATATGATTTAGCAACTGAAAAGTCCCTGACCCACTTTTACTGTATATTTACAGAGTAAAAATTCATGAATATATCATTCATATTCATGGTGTTCTGATGCTGAAGGCTGGGGTTTTGTGTGTCTGTTTGTGAGGTAGTTGGGATTTTTGTAATGAAACATCTGTGCTGAATTTTCAATTATTTAACCTGAAACACCTCCAAGAGTGAGGAGTGGGGAAGGAAAAAAAATCAAACAACTCCTGGTCACTACAGACAGAATCAGCAGTAAATATGTAAAATAGTAAAATGCTGTCATGTAGTTCAAGTACTGTTTAAAGTAGACCTACGTTGTTATGCAAATCTGCTATGAAATCCATTAAAACACTGGAAAATCCTTGTATGTTTGACAAAATACTGTATAAATGAAATCAGACAAGATAAAGGCTGTTTGGAAAAAGAAAAAAAAAACTAAACTTCAATGCTGTATAGAGACACTGACAATTCTCTGTCAAATCATCTCATCTTGTTTGTATAATGTGACACTGGCTGCTGAAAATTCAGCTTTGCCAAAACAGAAATAAATTACATTTTAAAATATATTAAAATACAAAGCAGTTATTTTAAAATGTAATAATATTTCAAAATACTACTGTTTTGACTGTGTTTTTGAGCAAATTTCAAAATTTTACCAACCCCAAACGTTTGAATGGTACCAATATTTATATTAGGGTTGTAAGTATGGGTTTTTCCAATGGACAATTATTAAATTACTACATTTGATAAATAAACTACTGACCTTGAATTTATACCCTGGTATCAACATCCCATTGCTTTTCCAAACTGACTGCAAAGACCTCAGTAGCTTTTAACAAACTCCAGCAGTTCATAATCATTTGTTTGGTCACAATGATTTGTCAACTTACAGTATATTTTTAAAGATGATTTGAAGTACGGTTGACCCATAATTTATTATTACAGGAGGCTAATAGGAGACAGCAGAATCATGAGACACAATGGCATGTTCAAAGGCCTTCTAGACAATTGACCGCAAGTACAAACAAATATATAAAATCATTTTCTGGTAATCAACTGGAAACATTCATGTTTAGTCAGAAACCTGGAACACTGTTATAGATGCTACACTGTAAAAAAAAACCCTGTTGTTTTTACAGGAAAACGCTGGCAGCTGTGGTTACCAGAGAATTCCTGTAAAAAATACAGCAGCACAGTAGATGAACTGGCAAATTACAGACCCACACTGTAAAAAAAATTCCGTAAAATTTACGGTAAAAAACCGGCAGCTGTGGTTAATTTACAGTTAAATACCGTAATTTCATTAACTGATATAATGTTAATATACCAACTTATTGAAGTACTGAAATCTGTTTTGTACCTTTGTAATACACTGATAACCACCAAATGCAGGTGGTGATGAGAAAGTCACATGATGAACCAAAGCCCATCACAAGCAGCTTTTAAATAATAACATATATAGAAGGTGCACAGTGTCATTCACACAAACGCTAAACACCATCATGGTAACACACATGAAAATGAAATAATGCAATAAACATTCATTTAACAACATTAATGTGCAACACACAACCCTAATATACAAAACTGATAAGAAAAAAACTAAGAAGAAAGTTATTTTAACAAAAAAAACCCATCAAATTGGAAATGTAACGCAGGGAATTCTGGGAATGTCAATTTACGGTTATTCAATGAAAATTATACGGTCTTTTTCACTTCCAAAAACGGTATACTACCGTAAAATTTATGTCCAATACATGTAATGTCCAATACAGTTTTTCACCCTATATAGTAGGGGAATTTACCGTTAACCATTTAACAGGTTTTTACTGTAGCATTTTTACAGTCTTTTACCGTTAAATTCACGGTCATTTTTTACAGTGTATAAATAACATGCTTTTGCACATTTTGAACATGTTCATTTTATTAATGAATGGATTCCAGTCAGTCTTCAAACACTTTTTTCATGTTTTTCTCCTCTAGCTGTGGTTAAATAGATTAAGTCTGAGAAATGGGTAACATGTGGTATTACATTATATTTTGAACAGCCACACTGTAGAGTCGCTGGGAAAGGAGAAAAAAAAAAAAAGAGTTCTCTCAACAACAATTATCTTCAATGACTAAACAGTACTTTGTTTAGCATAACATTCTTGTCAAGGCACCTACATGTTTAAAATTGCCATTGTATTCTAAGGTTTCATATTTCTAAAATGAATTGTACCATGTGTTTTTAGTCAAAATAATTCACATTTCTTAGTATTTGTGACTACTGAGATCTATTGAGAAAATGGTTTTAAAAATAGTGAAGTATATACCATATGTGTCTGTGTAATCATGTATTGTTGTCCTGTATTATTTAGATTTATTAACAAAACCAGTACATTTTATGTCGTTTTTTTGAAAACCATTTAGTTATCCTATGACGTGACATTCAAAATGATCAAAATACAGTTTTATTTTTTTTATCACATTTATTTTTATTTAATTTAGTTGTAATACATTTGTTTATCATAGATGGAGTTGCGTTATGCTCTATGCTGTTAATGTAAATAATACAAGAATAGTATAAACATTAGTAACTCCACAAATGTATCGAAATTGAAATGACTAAATTTACCGTCTTTGGGAAATTTTAAAATGGATATTCTGCAAATGGAAGATGATTCAATTATGTGTAATTGTTTTAAGTGTTCTTGGTTTGTTTTTGTTTTGTTAATTTGTGATGAAACTTATTGTATTGCTGCCCATTTTGGCCAGAACACTGTGAAAGAGATTTTTAATCTCAGAAAAGGCTATCCTGGTTAAATAAAGGTTAAATAAATCAAATATTTTCTTCTTTCTAATGAGGGTCCCAAATCCTGCTTTGTGATATTATTGCAGTGACTACTTAATGATTTTCGAATAAAGTTGATCCCAAACACTGAATTGAGTCAAAGAAAAAGATGCAGCCAAGAAGAAAAATGGAGTGTGCTGAAATGGTGTAGTGAGAGAGACAGAGAGATAAGCTAAAGGTTTAACAACTACAGTGTGACATCATAGGGTCCCTCCCTCTTATTAATAATCCAGTATAGATGATCGTACAATCACACACACCCATTTCCAAACACACAAAATCATACAACAGAGTTTCTTTTACACAGAGTGTGCACTGGCACCTAATCTTACGTCACTTCGAAGGACAAGGAGAAAAATAGAACAATTGTAGAAGTTTATGAGAGAAGAGGTTTGAGTGGACTGTATGAGCTCTGTATTGTTTTCTTGGAGAAAGGGACAACATGCAAGCCTTCATCCTCCTCTTCCTCAGTGAGATCTTGCTGCTGAGACTGACCTCTGCAACCACACTGAAAGGTACCAAAACAAAAGCAATTCAACTTTAGATTCTAGACCAATTCTGGGATCATACATATTATTCATGAATATTTATAAAGCAAATTTGACTGCCTTTACAGTTTTAGCGTTTTTTAGTAGTAAGTTCCAAATCCACATGCATGCACTTGTGAAATGAATTGCATGCAGAAGGAAATCCTGCATGCGGTATGTCTATTCTAATGCAATATTACTGAAGTCATTAGTCTGGTATGCTGTGGATGCACGGTGCTGGTTAAAAAAAAATGCAAGCTCAGCTGTTGTCAGTCTGTATCTACAGATATACATAATATATCTGTTTCCTTTTTGGGGTTGGGATAGTGCAATGAGTTGCTGTTATTGTGATCATTTTGAAGAGTGCATTAAAATAATGCAATGATGTTTATGATTACACAGTTAATGATGTGTATTATATCAACAATGTATATTTCGAAAGTCTATTTGCAGGTCATTAGAATGGATTTTTATTGGAAGTCAGTAATGGATTCTGTTGAAATTGCTAAAATATTGTCTGTATTGGCAGCAAAGGTCACATCAGGAGGCAGCTCTGTTTGCATGTGTTTATTATCGGTTTCCTGTAAAGCTTGAATCTGTGAAGTGAGATTGTTTGAAAAAAAATTGAGTGCATGAAAGCCGAGTGCATGGGTGTTGGTTGAATGTGGATTCATTTCGGTTATTTTAGTTTGCTTTAATGTGTAATATCAAAATTTACTTCACACACTGAGTCTGTACTTAATGTGCCTGTGTCTGGATTTGTTTTGGCCTCATTACTCTCCTTGTCCTTTGTCACGTGTAAGGTGCATGTAAGAGCAAACCCTTGACTTTTGCAAGTTGTGCAAACTGACAAAGCATATATACTGAAAGAAGTAAGCATCAACTCTGCTGCCACTAAGCACTGACCTCTTCATCCTATGATGGTGTCTTATTGTAACACACCTCAGCCTTGCCTAATTTACCACAGGCCACCCATCTTTTAGGTCAGTGAAGTTCTCTAAATCCCTAGTTGCCATGGAAACCCCTGTTTACCAATTCCTCATTGTCATGTGTTGCACACACTTTCCCAGAGTAATTTTTTTTTTATATAGCTCAGGAGACTTAAAGTACTTCTCAGATATGTTTCAAGTGAATGTAATTCAAGTTTAATACACATTCCTGGTCTCATAGTGCATGATTAATCCGTGCATGTTTCCTTAAAGGAAAATGAGTTTGTCTTTTCTAATTTTCAACAAAATGTAAAAAATGTTTTGATATATTGATATGTGAAATATTGTTTTAATGTTAATTTGGCATTGTTTTAGGTTATTATTGCCTTTCTCAAACTAACTTGAATTTGAACATGACCTTGGACTTTGTCCTCCACATAAATAAATCGCATTTTAAAATATTTTAAAAGTTATTTAAAATGCTAATAATGTTTCAAAACATTACTGCTTTTACTGTATTTTATTATTATTATTTTTGATCAAATAATTGCAGCCTTGGTGAACAAAGTATTTTATGAAAGTCTTTTAATTTTTGTATTCTACTCTAGCTCTGATAATTTGATTTTGGAAGAATGTCATGATAAAGGTTTAACCTCATACTGAAATCTTTTGTTTGCAGACTCTAGAGTCCTGGCAAATCCGTGATATTGTTGAGATCTCTTCTGAAACTCTAAAGGAGAAATATGAGAGCAGGAAATGTCTCCATTTGTTTATCGATCAATCTCACTGCTCTCTAGGAGAAATCATCATTCTTATAGTTTCAGATTCAGTGGGTGACTATGTTTAACAGTAAATGAAACTTACATACAAGTAGTATTTTCTCACTTTACATACACGCATATCTCTGCAGCACAGCAGTTTATCTGCTGATTCCTCTGGGAGTCATACAGAAACCAGCTCTGATGTAATAAATGGGCTGTTTGTGTGATCTGGAACTCTGCGCTCAATGCCAGGGGTTTCCCTCAAGCGGTAACAACTTTCTCTGGCATAGGACATGCACGGTTTCATCATTCATTCTTCAGAAACGGCAAACGCACACATTTATGAGAAGCAAACCACAGGGGTCTCGTACTGGGATTCTTTTACGTGTTTGTGTTTGTTGTCAGTTCACAAAATTGAGTAATTATAACGGCAGAACGTGATGTTTGTGAGGGAAGTATAGTTGCTGGCGAGTGCATGGGTGCATGACCAAAACACTTTCGTTTAGACTGTAGAAGTGTAGCTTTCAGAAAGGAAAATCTGACACTGGACTGATTGTTATTCCAAACTCTTGGCAAGAACGTTGTAGATACAGTCACATGACTTCTAATATCCCTAGCTGAAGTCATAATGTAAATGTAAGGGATTGAAGTGAATCTGATGTGATCACTTTTCCTGTGTATTTGAATCCCAGTGCAAAGACAAAACATGAGGGTGCGTATCAGCGCTGTTGGAGACACCATTGTATTCAAGTTCTTCCGGCCCCATGTGGACACCAGACTGGAGGGATACATCCTGGGCTATGGCAGCAGCATGTTCTCCAAACAATTCATCCAGTTACCCGAGTATGGACAACCCTATGAGAATGAGATCGGTACTGTGTTTCTCTCTAGCCTTCTTTCATAGATTTGGTTGTTTATTTAACAGTACCTTCTCTATTTTCTAGATGCTGAGCCCAAATATCTAATTGCGGTACAGTCAAAAAATCCTGAGGAACCTAAGAAAAAATGTGCAGGTAAACAACACAAAGATGTCACAAATGAAATCAGAGAACAACTTCTGTGCATACAGTTACCCCAAAAAGTATTGGACACTTAAATCACACTTAAAAAGAATGCCATTAGATTTGCTTTTATACAACAGTTCAGGAAGTCGTTGGCCTTCACTACACAGTAAAATGTGATTAAGTTGTAAACAAAGATTATTGATTGGAATTTATCTTGAAGATTATGTACTATTACAGTCTTCCTACCTGAAATTTTCACATTGTATTACTTGCCATTTCTTTGTAATTTGTGAAATTTACTAGCAATTTCTGAGTGAAAAGTGTGCAATGAATTTTAGCTGATTACTGACTTGTGACTTCCAGGGAAAGTGGATCTAGAGAAACCATTGAACATTGTGATCGGCTCGGTAACACAGTCGTCCGTGCTGCTGTCCTGGGGGACACTAATGACCAGCCCCTTCATGGATACCGTTCTGGATGACTGTTTTGATGAAGGGTATGTGTCCTTGAGTGTCTATGTGTGCATATCCATGTACCGTGTGGGTGTTATCTGGATGTAATCAGTTTGTTGTTGACTTTCTCTCAAGATGTGCAATTATTACACTGACAGAAGACACAGAGCAGGTACAGGATTATGTGTGCAGATGTCCATATGTTCCAGAAACAACCAGACACTCTGATCACACACATGAATGGGCACAACAACAGACTTTAATAAACTAAACAGTATCAGAAAGAGTAAAAAAAGAAAAGGAAAGAGTAAAACAGAGTAATAAAATTAACAGATGTTTGGATGGAAAAAAAGAATTTGGGTCTGTATGCACAGACAAATACACACATTTATTTTTCTATCATTGTGGGGACTTTCCATATATTGTTTTTTTTCCCCCTAAACTAATGATGTTTTCCATCTCCTACATGTTTATATTTTTGTCAAGGCATCACTTAATATGTTTATGAAGTCATTGTTCTCATAGAGACTGTTGGATGCTTGCTGCAATTCAGCTAATTTCAGTTCCCTTTCAGTCAGTCACGTTCGACGTTACGTCAGTCGTGACTGACGAATTGGGATCTCGCCCGAGAGCCCAATCACCTTCGAGTGTAAACTAAACAAGCCAATGACAGTTGGCGTGCGTGTTTCGCCACGCGCACCCCGCCCCGCAGCGCGGGTATAAAAGGAGAGCGCGTGCAAACGCACATCAGCTTTTCGCTTCGGAGCCGAGCCTTCTAGGGATACATCCTGGGCTATGGCAGCAGCATGTTCTCCAAACAATTCATCCAGTTACCCGAGTATGGACAACCCTATGAGAATGAGATCGGTACTGTGTTTCTCTCTAGCCTTCTTTCATAGATTTGGTTGTTTATTTAACAGTACCTTCTCTATTTTCTAGATGCTGAGCCCAAATATCTAATTGCGGTACAGTCAAAAAATCCTGAGGAACCTAAGAAAAAATGTGCAGGTAAACAACACAAAGATGTCACAAATGAAATCAGAGAACAACTTCTGTGCATACAGTTACCCCAAAAAGTATTGGACACTTAAATCACACTTAAAAAGAATGCCATTAGATTTGCTTTTATACAACAGTTCAGGAAGTCGTTGGCCTTCACTACACAGTAAAATGTGATTAAGTTGTAAACAAAGATTATTGATTGGAATTTATCTTGAAGATTATGTACTATTACAGTCTTCCTACCTGAAATTTTCACATTGTATTACTTGCCATTTCTTTGTAATTTGTGAAATTTACTAGCAATTTCTGAGTGAAAAGTGTGCAATGAATTTTAGCTGATTACTGACTTGTGACTTCCAGGGAAAGTGGATCTAGAGAAACCATTGAACATTGTGATCGGCTCGGTAACACAGTCGTCCGTGCTGCTGTCCTGGGGGACACTAATGACCAGCCCCTTCATGGATACCGTTCTGGATGACTGTTTTGATGAAGGGTATGTGTCCTTGAGTGTCTATGTGTGCATATCCATGTACCGTGTGGGTGTTATCTGGATGTAATCAGTTTGTTGTTGACTTTCTCTCAAGATGTGCAATTATTACACTGACAGAAGACACAGAGCAGGTACAGGATTATGTGTGCAGATGTCCATATGTTCCAGAAACAACCAGACACTCTGATCACACACATGAATGGGCACAACAACAGACTTTAATAAACTAAACAGTATCAGAAAGAGTAAAAAAAGAAAAGGAAAGAGTAAAACAGAGTAATAAAATTAACAGATGTTTGGATGGAAAAAAAGAATTTGGGTCTGTATGCACAGACAAATACACACATTTATTTTTCTATCATTGTGGGGACTTTCCATATATTGTTTTTTTTTTCCCTAAACTAATGATGTTTTCCATCTCCTGCATGTTTATATTTTTGTCAAGGCATCACTTAATATGTTTATGAAGTCATTGTTCTCATAGAGACTGTTGGATGCTTGCTGCAATTCAGCTAATTTCAGTTCCCTTTCAGTCAGTCACGTTCGACGTTACGTCAGTCGTGACTGACGAATTGGGATCTCGCCCGAGAGCCCAATCACCTTCGAGTGTAAACTAAACAAGCCAATGACAGTTGGCGTGCGTGTTTCGCCACGCGCACCCCGCCCCGCAGCGCGGGTATAAAACAATTCAGCTAATTTCAGTTTTTCCTGTCCTTGTGGGGACAGATGTTCCCAACAATGTAGGCACAAAATAACCCACACACACCGTCCTTGTCAAGTTAGTGAAAAGCTTGACCTCAGCCCTCTACAAAACGACTAATTTGATCCCTCTGACCCATAAAAACCGTACAAATGCCAGAAAGAGAGAGAGAGGTTGAAAAAGAAAAAAAGGGTAAGCAAGCAAGGGCATCTATAACCCTACACAATATCTGAGTTTAGCCCATTAGTGCCAAATCATACTGAGATAATACCTACAAGTGTAAATTATTCAAACCAGAGGTCTATTTTTCATGATTAGACTGTCATTTTAAATCTAGTTATAGAGTCTTGTTTACCATTGTGTCTCCTCTCAGACAGTTCACAGTCCGCTACAGAGAGAAGGAACATAGCGATACCTGGAACTACCAGACCTGTCCATCCACCAGCACAAAATAACCCACACACACCGTCCTTGGTCAAGTTAGTGAAAAGCTTGACCTCAGCCCTCTACCAAACGACTAATTTGATCCCTCTGACCCATAAAAACCGTACAAATGCCAGAAAGAGAGAGAGAGATGTTGAAAAAGAAAAAAAGGGTAAGCAAGCAAGGGCATCTATAAACCTACACAATATCTGAGTTTAGCCCATTAGTGCCAAATCATACTGAGATAATACCTACAAGTGTAAATTATTCAAACCAGAGGTCTATTTTTCATGATTAGACTGTCATTTTAAATCTAGTTATAGAGTCTTGTTTACCGTTGTGTCTCCTCTCAGACAGTTCACAGTCCGCTACAGAGAGAAGGAACATAGTGATACCTGGAACTACCAGACCTGTCCATCCACCAGCACAGTCATCGACCACCTCAAACCAGGTGCTCTGTATGAGTTTGCAGTCTGTGCAGACACCGACACGAACAATGGCGTCTGGAGTCCAACGGTCATCCAGAACACAGCTGGTGTGTCCCACTACAAATCATCCATTTTGCAATGAGTCGTAGATTTTAATATAAAGTCTTTAGATTATAATTATGGACATTTATTGTGTGTTAAAGCAGCACTATGTAACTTTTTCTGTGTTCAAAATTTGCGAAATGTATATAATGAGCGAGTACATCAACAATTCATCTTCCAAACCGCGTTTTTGTCTTATTCCAAATCACTACGGTACACTTATAATAAGTACTTATATTTGGACTATTGTAGCCTGGTCGGGTCGTCACCGCTGCGGAGTAACACATACCTGCGTGAATCGCCATAGACAAACTTAGAGAAGTAGCTCCGGTTGGAATGTTCTTCCGCGGGATGTGCGCAGTTATGTTTATTACCCGCTAGAGCGCCAAAAGTTACATAGTGCTGCTTTAACAATTGTCTTGTGTGTTTTTTATTTCTCCTATGGATGTTTAGGATGAATATCTGACACAAAACGTACTGTAACTAAGAAGTTTACAAAACTTGATTAATTTCCCCCTCACAGATCAAATAATAGAGCCAAGCAAGGAACTGAACCAGGCAAAGCCTAAGGTAAAATAACGGAGCTTTAAAGATAATACTTTTGTTCTCTCGCTTTCGCTCTCTCTTTTTTTTTTTTACTTTGGATATTGCTCTCTAAACAGAAGCCAGTCTTAGCAAGCCAGCAATCATTCTTGCCACCAGTTACAGGTAAAATACATCTTTTTCCTTCCTTTACACAGTCAGTGATAGTAGTAATGAATATAAAATATGTAATGACCTGCCACTTTCTAGTCTTAAACAACATTAACCAGACCAGAGCAGCCCCTCTTCTCATACACACTAGCCTTCCAAAGCCAAGGAAAACTTCAGGTAAATGACATTCTCTCACCTTTGAAATACACACCTGGTTTTCTTCATAAAACAGAGCCTGAATCAACATTATAACTAAAATGACAAACTTTTTTTTTTTGCTAAGTTTACAGCTTTAAATGTTTAGACATCTTTAAACATGAAACAAATTAAGTACACCTGCTTTTACTCATATTAATTATCCTTCCATGTAAAACAGACTAAACAATTCATCTGTGTTTTAAATTGAACAGCTCATACTGCACATGTAGTGGGTCCCCTGTCACAGTAGTTTTCAAGATAAATTCCAAATAAATGTCTTTCATGTGTATCATAATTCCATGTGCCAAATGTGAATTTTCTGAAAGATGCACAAGCTGGAGGAAATGTTGGAGGAAAAAAAACATGCATTTATGAAACATTTGAAATTCATCTAATGATTTTAATCACTTTTATTTTCAAATTAATTCCTGCTAAAGGATTTTATTAAAACCTAAAAATGTCCCATTAACCTCTGAAACAGGAGAGCTACATATCTCATTATCAACAAACTGAAATCAATGCCTTTTTATTTCTGTTCTTATCCTGTGTGTGCCATTTTCATTGAATGTCTGTGATACAAAATGTGACCCTGGACCACAAAACCAGTCATAGGGGTCAATTTAAAAAAAAAAAATTGAGAACAGAATAGATAAGCTTTCCATTGATGTATGGTTTGTTAGGATAGGACAATATTTGGACGAGATACAACTATTTGAAAATCTGGAATCTGAGGGTGCAAAAAAAATCTAAATATTGAGAAAATCGCCTTTAAAGTTGTCCAAATGAAGTTCTTAGCAATGCATAATACTAATCAAAAATTAAGTTTTAATATATTTACAGTAGGAAATGTACAAAATATCTTCATGGAACATGATCTTTACTTAATATACTAATGATTTTTGGCATAAAAGAAAAAAATAATTTTGACCCATACAATGTATTTTTTGGCTATTTCTACAAATATACCCCAGCGACTTAAGACTGGTTTTGTGCTCCAGAGTCACATATATGCCTTCACAAATTCACAGAGTGGATCGGGAAAATAATCTGGATCATATTTTCAGCACCCTCTACCGCATGCATTATGATAGACCTATAGAAAAAAATATTTGAAACTTTTTCTTTTCTAAGAATGGCTTAACTTGAAGTGCTGTAAAAAAAATTTGGGGAAAAAATATTATTTTAAGGTACTTTATGATATGTTGCCATACGGCAACAACATACAATAGTGGATCTAACTTAGAAGTGTAAGTTTACTTATAATTAATATTTTTCCTCAGAAATGTGTTTGTGTTGATTCAGTTGGTGCTACAGTATTATAAGCTTTAACACAGTACTTATAAACGACACCTTATACATACTTTCCAACAACAACAAAAAACTACTTTTTTTGTACTTGTGTGTTTTGTGACTTTTTTTTTGTTGGTGTCACATCCAACTACACATTTGAAAACATGAGAAAGGTTGTCATGCTGAAAGCAAAAGCATGTAATTCCCAGTCGTGTATTGGGAATGCAGTCTTCCTGAATTTTGGACAACAGAATAATCTAGTTCTTGTGCCAGCAAACTTTATTCAAGTAATACAAAACCTTTGTACTTTGTAACGAACAGTTTCTCTTTTAAAAGGCGTTCTTATAAAGCGATTCTTCTGGTACAATTAATGTGACATTTTATGTCGTATTAACTAAAAACACGATCCAAAGAGTCCAGCATTTTAGTGGTTACTCTTAAAGGAATGTTCTGGGGTGAATATAAATTAAGCTCTCTCAACTGTATTTGTGACCCTGGACCACAAAACCAGTCATGGGGTCAATTAAAAAAAAAAAAATTGAGAACAGAATAGATAAGCTTTCCATTGATGTATGGTTTGTTAAGATAGGACAATATTTGGACGAGATACAACTATTTGAAAATCTGGAATCTGAGGGTGCAAAAAAATCTAAATATTGAGAAAATCGCCTTTAAAGTTGTCCAAATGAAGTTCTTAGCAATGCATAATACTAATCAAAAATTAAGTTTTAATATATTTACAGTAGGAAATTTACAAAATATCTTCATGGAACATGATCTTTACTTAATATCCTAATGATTTTTGGCATAAAAGAAAAATCAATCATTTTGACCCATACAATGTATTTTTGGCTATTGCTACAAATATACCCCAGCGACTTAAGACTGGTTTTGTGATCCAGGGTCACAAATGTGTCTTTTTCTACGGTTTCATCAACAGGGGCGGAAAATCCCACGACAGTTCCTGACAATCCACCGGCCTCCAACAAGGCCCTTCCTTCCTCTCACGCGTTTATTATTCTGCCCACGCCAAATACCACAAGCACAGTTCGACCTCGAAACCTCACCAGTCATCCCAGTACAACCCAAGCAGATCTTATTACAGAGCAACATACTAGCATAACCCCACAACAACCTACAACATCTCAGCCACAACCTTCCAGAACCCAACAAAAAACCAGCACAACCCAACCACCACCCACTACAATCCAACCATATACCATCAAAACACATATCTCAGTCAAAGATCAACCATATACAGCCAAACAGCTACTGAATACAGCACAACACCAGTTTAGTGAAACATCTTCCCCTAATCCACCTACAACCAAACCACCAATTCACCAAACTCCACAACTCACCACAAGCACTATCCAGGAACATCCCCACCCATCTAAGAAACAAGACACCATAACTCAGGACAGTCTCCATACAAGAAAAATTCAGCCCAGTACCAAGCTGCATCGATTGAGCACAACCCAGCGTTCACGAGGCACGTCCAAACACCAAACCACTCACACTTACTTTCCAAAAACCACTTCTCACTACCAGTCCAGTACAATTGCACATTCTGAACAGCCAAAGTCCAAACCACCACCACCACCACCAACAACAACAACAACACAGAATTGGTCCACAAACAGCCATTCTCTGACAAACACAGCTTTGACTTCACCCACTACGTTAGCAAATATTGTCTTAGTAACGGACAAACATACAGATGTCTTAGTATCACAGCTGAAAACCAATGTTAGCAAACATCCAGTATTTAGCACTAATCCATCCATCCCTGAAGAATATTCTACATCCCATATTCCCACAACTGAATATCAACCTCTTACCGAGAACATACAGGAACGGACTCCACATCCTGTACCCATAACCTTTTGGTACCAGCCTAGACCCAGCACCACAACAAAGCATTCCAGCACCATTAAACAGCAAGCTAGCACTGCTAAATACAACCCAAAAACGGACTCCCAGATTGAAAATCAACAACCTACTCCTGAAGAATGGTTGCCAGGTACCCCAAAAAACCTATTAAATCTCACACCTCAAACAGCTTTCACCAAAACCGATGCCGTTCAAAACTCACCTGTGGCGGAGAAGGTAAAAGTGGGGACGAGTCTTCCAAGTCGACCAGCGGGTAACTTCTCCCCTAGACATATGATGTAGAAACAGGCTAGTTTTAGTAATCTGAAGCAATCCGGCAACCTAAAATGTATCACTTAAGACAGGAGTGTCAAGTCCTGTTCCTGGAGGGCTACTATCCTGCAGAGTTTAGCTCCAATCCTAATTAAGCACACCTGAATCAACTAATCAGGATTGCTAGAAATTTCCATTCAAGTGTGTTGGGGCAGGTTGGAGCAAAATTTTGCAGGACATTGGCCTTCTAGAAGCAGGATTGGACAACCCTGTTTTAAGAAGTTCTTTGATGTTTTTCATTTGTTACGCCATTTTTTAAATAACTGGTGCCAGATATTCCTTTAACAGTCATGGATAATCTAGATAGGCTAAAAGCTATTGGGCAGAGATTTTCTGAGAATATTATCATTACAATATGTTCTACTTTGTATAAGACTTATGTAAGTCTGCCTCTGTATGTCAGCTAGTTCCCAGCCAAAGGACGAACAGCTACTGTCACAGCCAACACTCACAAATGAGGTGGCCAATAGGAACGAGGGTAATGATATCAGCTCCAGTTTTTTTCTCCTAATTGTGCTGTTTGTCACCTGTCCATATTAACCGCATAAATGTTCATTGTACACAGTAGCATCGTGATTGTCACCACCACTTCCAAATGTCATCCTGCTGGGCAATGCCATTACCACCTGACTAGCGCTGAAACAGCCCCACCACTGCCCCTCAGTAATCTTTAAACCAGCACCAGCTCTCACATTACTATGTCATTCATTCACCTCAAGTGTCTGACTACTTCATCCACTCTTAATGTCCAACACTTGCACTGTCATATAATGCTACGCACACCATTTCCACCATCTTCTCTTCTAGAGCTGTTGGCTTCTGTTTCTGGATAGCTGGTGCTCATTTGTGAGCTTCCCAGACTCATCCCTATTCAGTCAGTCAACAGATCTGTTGTCATAATCTTTAATCATTGTCTCCTTCCCATTGATGACTGTGTTTGTGTTTATCTAGGCAGAGGTATCTTCCGCAACTCTTCTTCTGTGTTCCACCCTTTGGCACGAAATGCTACTCATAGACTGAGGCCTCACGGTCGTGTCCCTCCAGTTCCCCCTAAAATGCTTTTCAGGCCACCCTTCGGGTATCGTAACTCAACTCTCAACAAGAAAAGGGGTATAAAAACTTTGAGGTCTTCGCACCGACACAAACATAATTTGTCTTTTAAGTAGGGCCTTTAACTGTTCAGCTTTCCTTTCATGCTTTTAATAATGTATCCAGCCATCTTTACTTTCATTTACTAATTCATTTTGTCATTCATTTTGTCTATCTGTTTTATTAGACTTTTTAAATGTTATGTAGTGTGCAGATTCATAAATCTGTTGCACTAGGGCTGTTTCACACCACATGCACATGCAGAAGCATGTAAGTGGAGCTGTAGTGTACACTGCAACATTTCTAAAGAGAAAAGATAAAACTGATTTTTAGGTTACGGCACTGTGTATATATTTTAATTTTGGCCATTTAAGTAATTAAGTTATATTTATTTTATATCCATAAATTTTTTATTATTATTTTTGCTTCATAAATCAGTATATTGCAAAACAAATACTTATTTGCACAGTGTGAATTCTGTAGCCTGTTAATATGGCCAACAATATAAATATGAAGAGATTTCATGTGTGGAGTGAAGCAGGCCTTAGTCTCATTCTTAATTGGCTTCCAAAATGAACCTTCGACATGAAAAAGTAATTAAAAAGGTTGAACTTTAACTTTTTTAGTTGCAATGTAAAAACAAGAGTGAATCAAAAATATTCTGTTTTCTATAGATTCTATATAGTCTCTTCTTTCAATATTATGTTTATTTAACATTCTCTGTTCACCTGGCATTGTTAGACATGGCAAGAAGTTATGGGCCTATGTATATACTGTTAATGGACATTCTTCTTTGCACATGGTTTCTGGGTTGGGTTTTAAATGTATTTATTTAAGGGACTCTTAGGACCTGTTGACAAGATTCATGTGTTATTTGCAGGGAAAAGACACACACACCAACACACACACACACACACACACACACAGTCTCTCTTTCTGCCAAAAGTCTTGTTTCCCCATCTTATCTTCTTCACACTGTCATTTAATTCTGCACAACAGCTTATTACTCCTGTGACACCTGATATTACAGCTCAAACTGTACAGTTCAACTTTTGTCATTTAAGTTCCTCACATCTGGTCTCTTACTCTAATATTTATCATATAAAGTCAAATACAAACATTCTCGTACTTATATTGTTTTTTTTTAAGTGTTTATGATATTCTGTTATCATTTCTTATTGTATTTTTGTCATGTCCCTTTAATGTTTGCATTTAATGACGTGGCTTAGATTCCTTTTTAATTTCAAAATGGCTTTGATTAAAATTGTTTTTTTTTCTATCATGACAGTGCCCCATGGTGAGCAGCATCAAGGGCTTTGGGGGTCCAAAATTCAGAAGGGAACCAGAGAGCAACATGGTAAACTGGATTTTGAATGCTTATATTAGAGGTTATCTTAGTTTTATCTCATAAGGGGGTTGCAACATCACATTTCCATTACAATCCATGTGATGTTACTGTAGTTGCAAAGCCTGGTGTTGTGTTCTTTAGTTTATTGAGTGATTTTGTAGTCCCTGTCCCAGAAAATTGTGAATCCTGTTGTTCATAGTGTTAGTTTGGATATAGTTTTAACATGATGTTGGAGATAGATGTCCCTATTTGGTGAAAACATCTCCTGTCTAAAGAACAATTCCCTTGCAGCTGGATTTCATGACCATGCTGGGCCAAAGAAAATGTTTAGGTGCTGTTCATGTTATGATTTTCAGAAGTTTTCAGAGCTTATGATTCTGTGGAAAAGCATGACAGTTCAGCCATTGATAAACTTAGCCAGCCTCTAATGCGAACCCAAGACCCTCTCTCACTTTCTCCATACCAGAGACAACATTGACACTGAATAATAGAGAATTAAATCACTGTCCTTACCCAGTTGCTCATCCCATCCATCCAATCCAACTCATATTAGAAAGTCTACTTAAACACAGACATATGATTACTTGAGGAAAATGTGAAACCATCCAACCGTTCTTCATCCAACTTTTCTTAAAAACCTTCTATTCATACTAAATTAGATTCCTAAAAATGATCTGGAATGTTTTGCAAATCGCATATTGGAATAATAGTCCATCAGAGAAATGGCTGTTGGAAATAATTACGTTTTGAAATTGATTCATTGACAGGCTTTGGTCAGTATTATCCTGCACTTCTATTTTGAGTGAATATCCAGCATTATAGCCATGTAGGTCTGCACTTCATCATAGTATTGGTCCCTCAGAGCTGTTCTTGGAGAAGCCGCAGTCCTGAGAGTCTGGACAGCATTAAAAGATCCCTTTTGGCTCACACAGTACTCTGACTGTGCGGACATTAGCCTGATGTCATGCATTATTTTTTTTTAATTCCAACCATGTGAATGTTATGCAGAACATACTTTACCTTCACTTCTAAATAATAGTCAGTGTGCAGTTTTTCAGGCCTTGGAGATTTATAATAATGTGAAATAGCTGTTTCTTTATGCTGATGTGATTTTTTTTTTTAAAGTGAAAACTAAATTCAAAGGACCAACACAAATGCCATAGTAGCTCAAGCTGTCTTTTTTGTTCAGATTAATCTCAGCTACAGCATAATTTGGTTTGGGTTTAAATGTTTTTGTTGTTGTGGTCAGGCTTTTCACTGACTCCTCTATTAACCACGAACAATCACCCTGTATCTCTTACTAATTTGCCGCCTTCTTTTACAGTGAAGACAAAGCTGAACCTTGTCTCAAAGACTAAAGAAAAGAGTGAGGACACTGACAAATAAAGATATCAAAATCTATACAGCAACAGTCTTGCTGGACTTAATGCACATGTATTTCTTTCTTTAACTTTTAGAAAAGGTTATTGATCTGAAGCAGATGGACCCAGTACCAGATTTGAAACCTCTAGCTCCACCCACTACTGAAAGACCAGCCAAACAACGGCCTTCATCGACAACAACACCACAATCTGTTTTTGAGGGTATGCTCTAATGCGAGTTATGTAATTTGTACGATTCTTTTATAGAGAACTATGGTGAAGAGAACACACTGGATGCTGAAATTAGAGTGTTTCTGTGCCAGTTTCTCCTAAAGTGCTGGAAACATGCAAGATGATCTGTTGAGAATGAGAGAATTAGTGTATCTAACGGAGTTGGAGTCTTGAACTTGTGGTCTTGTGGTGTTTCATGTATGCCTTTGAATCTTAGGGAGTCGTTTTGATACCGGTGACAACTCCTCTGTGTTCAGTTCTCATCCCCTATCTGAGGTGGATGCCACAGGGAAGAAACGTTTCGTAGGTAAGAATATAGGCCTGGACCTACAGCACTGTCAGACAGAATTGTGTCTGATTTATGATTCACAGTCTTTTGACATGAGTGTTGGACCTCTGATTTGCTGTCCTCTATTTGCAGCACCTCACGTGGTCTATAGAACCGACAAACGTCCGGAGGAGCCCTGCTCTGTCACTCACTCTCTCAGCTTCTTTCCTGATGAGGAGGTGGGGTACTTGAATGTCACTGGCCCACCCAAGACCCCTCCATCCAACCTTACTGTGGTCACAGTGGAAGGATGCCCCTCCTTCATCATCCTTGACTGGGACAAAACAGACAATGAGACCACAGGTATACAGAACATTTGATTGCTGTCTTTACTGGCTTAAACTATAGAGGCATTATTGAAGGAGGTGATAGACAGCTTGAGAAATGAATGGGAAAAGTTGCAATGGCCAATACGGCAGCTGTTGGAATAAAAGTTAAAAGAGCCAACTGCGTTTTTGATGGATGCAAAGTCTGTTTTTTTTTTTACCTCTGGTATGTGCATTAGCTGGGCAAGCCTGAAAAATACTGGTTTTTAGCATTGGTTTGAGCTTAGGAAGTAAAATTTATGATACCATTGTTGTCAGACTTTATTGCTAATTGAAATATGGCCTTGAAAAGTTCTTTTGACAAATCTTAACAGATTTTTTGTCTTTTTCCATTCCAGCAGAGAGAAGTTATACTTTATGCCCATTACCTGCATAGAAAATAGCTGCCAAGATGGCCGCCAAGTGAACTGGCTTGCCTTGAGGGGACTTTGGTTAAACTTACTGTAGTTGGATTTAACAAGATATATGAGATACAAAAATTAAAATTCTGTCATTATTTACTCATTCCAAAATTAAGTCATTCCAAACCTATATTACTTTATTCCATGGAATAAAGGAGATATACTACTGTTCAAATGTTTGGGGTCGGTAAGATGTTTTAATGGTTTTGAAAGAAGTCTCTTATTCTCACTAAGGCTACATAAATAAAGTAAAAACAGTAATATTGTGAAATATTCAAATTTGAATATATTTTAAGATGTAATTTCGTCCTGTGATGCAAAGCTGAATTTTCAGCAGTCATTACTCCAGTCTCCAGTGTCACATGATCCTTCAGAAAACATTGTAATATGCTGATTTGGTGCTGAAGAAACTTTATTGTTATCACAATTGGATTCTTTGATAATTAGAAAAGTAAAAAAAAACTGACCCAAAACGTTTGAACAGTAATGTAGTCCATTGAATAGAATAAAGCAGCTCAGACATTCTAGGAAACATCTCCTTTGGTGTTCCATTAAAAATTGGAAACAACAAATTATGTTTCTGTTGTATCAAAAGAATATGAGGTAGTTTCCTCCACCAAGGGTCCGCGTGGAGAAGAGGTGTCCATCCAGACAACAAATCAAACACATACAGCTGTGGAGAACCTGAAACCAGAGAGCAGGTATGAAGACACACACACAAAGACGTTAAGTTCTGTGTCATGGACTTCAATAGTTCTTAATTGCTGTACACTAACCCATAGTCCTACCCTTACAGACACATTTAAACATATTTGAAATAATGTATCATTTAGTCCTGCTATGAAGCTATTCTCGCAGTGGGGCAGTAAAGGTCCACTTAATGTTTGTTACAATAAAATACACCTGATTAGTAATGTTTGGTTGTCTGATCAACATAATATTGGTTCAGTATTATTAATGAATTTTCTTTTGTAGTTATGAATTCAAAGTTACACCCAAAAATGAGCTGGGTTCAGGCCAAGCCAGTGAACCAGTCACCTTCAGTACTGAGTCAGGTAAGCGGAAAAGAAATGTTAAATTAATTCATTATGAATACATTGTGTGTTCAGAATATGTGAAAGAGTCTCATCTAAAAGCTCCAGTGCTGAAACCACAATCTGGTCTGAGGTCATTGTGAAATCATTTGGCTCATCCGGTGAATCTGAGCTTTGTTTGTTCTAGAAGTGTCACTGGGCCAATTGTATCAACAAGAGAAGCTTTAATGGTTTTTACCTGTAGAGTTTTTGCACTACATTGAAAGTCATCTCAAGCCAAACAAGAGCATTGTGTGAAAAACAGACCTAAATATAAATCATTATTCACTTAAATCGCATTTAAATCTCATTCATGCTTCAAAACATCCGAAAGGTTTGCGATCAGTCACGTGTTGCGTGAAAACTGATTGTTTTGAATCCCTGAACAATTTAAAGAAAATGGCACTTATATGATAATAGAGTCATGCAGGCCAAGGTAACTTGAATGAGACATCAAGCTCACAGGTGTGTGTAATTGGCAATGAACTTTTGCTGTAATGTATATGTATAATTAGCATATAAGCATTACTGTCAGCAGTGATGTATAAGCCAGTAAATATAAGCCAGTGTCTGGCTTATATTTAAGGAAAGGATTCTGACCTTTCACACTTATGTGTTTTAGATGTAACTTTTAGATGTACATTTGCATATACACTGTTCAAAAGTTTGGGGATTTTCAGTAAGATTTTTATAATTTTATTCATCAAGGATGCATTAAAGGGGTCATATGATGCTGCTAAAAAGAACATTATTTTGTGTATTTGGTGTAATGAAATGTGTTTATGCGGTTTAAGGTTAAAAAAACACATTATTTTCCACATACTGTACATTCTGTACACTCCTCTATGCCCCGCCTTTCTGAAACGCGTCGATTTTTACAAAACTAATCGGTCTGAAAAGCGAGGTGTGCTCTGATTAACCAACTATCCAGTGCGTTGTGATTGGCCGAAAAGCTCAAGCGTGTGACGGAAATGTTACGCCCCCCACCATACTGTGTTGATGCCGTGTCCCGGCCGGAGCAACGACACAAAAACATGAAAACCCATTACAAACGAGGCATTTGTAGCATCCAGTGGGGACATAATTACGGATTATAATGACTTACACTGTCTTTTTACGCGTTGCGTTGCATCGCGCAAACATAAAACCATGTCTGCATTGGTGATCGGAAACCTGATCAACTCTATGCGAATGAGATGTGTTGCACTGCGTGAGGCAAATGGTGGTCACACCCAGATACTGACTGGTTTTCGGACCCCCCCGGACCCCCCAATACAGTAAAACTGCACATTTTAGAGTGGCCTTTTATTGTGGCCAGCCTAAGGCACACCTGTGCAATAATCATGCTGTCTAATCAGCATCTTGATATGCCACACCTGTGAGGTGGATGGATTATCTCGGCAAAGGAGAAGTGCTCACTAACACAGATTTAGACAGATTTGTGAACAATATTTGAGAGAAATAGGCCTTTTGTGTACATAGAAAAAGTCTTAGATCTTTGAGTTCAGCTCATGACAAATGGGGGCAAAAACAAAAGTGTTGCGTTTATAATTTTGTATATCAGTGTATATTGTTATTGTGGAATAAAATTACTCATATAATGATATAAGATGTTGGTTAAAATGCCAACACCTACTTTTTTAGCAAGGATGCATTAAATTAATCAAAAGAATATAGACTTTTACAGTGATAAAAAAAAATATTCTATGTCAAATAAATGCTGATCTTTTAACATCTTTTAAACTTTCTATTCATCGGAGTCCTTATATATATATATATCACAGTTTCCATCAACTATTTTCAACATTGATACTAATAAAAATGATTTCCTGAAGTGACACTGAAGACTGCAGTACTGGTTGCTGAAAATTCAGTTTTGCCATTACAGGAATAAATTGTATTTTATAATATATTCAAATAGACAGTTATTTTAAATTACAATATTTCACAATATTGCTGTTTTTAGTGCAGTTTTGATGAAAAAATGCAGCCTTGGTGAACCTACTTTCTAAAACAGTAACAAAATCTTGCTGACCCCAAAATGTCACATCAACAATGCATTAAGTTGCAATGAAATCATCATGTTTCTTCTGTACTACAGCTGATCCTCGTGTGAGTGAGATCCAAACTGGTAAGAGCTCCAGTCACCTCAAGCATACAATATTAAAAATAGAAGGACACGATATGCCTATACAAACTCTACATGTGTGTCTAATTTATATTGGCTCTCATAGGTAAAAATGCCATCTGGTCATCATTTCCATTCAAGGCTGACTCGTACTCCGAGTGCAATGGGCAGCAGTTCATAAAGCGGACCTGGTACCGCAAGTTTGTGGGTATCCAGTTGTGCAACTCTCTTAGATACAAGATCTACCTGAGCGACTCTCTTAATGGTCCGTATCAACCAATCACAGACTCCCCAGATATTTTTGCTATTTAACTAATAAGTCACTTAGTTACTTTTTAGTTCTTTCTTTCTCCAGGGAAGTTCTACAGCATAGGAGATCAAACAGGGTATGGGGAGGATCACTGCCAATTTGTTGACTCGTTCCTGGACGGACGAACCGGTGGTCCTCTTTCACCAGATCAGTTACCACCCAGAAAAGGTTTCTAATAAAAACTTTTTTTTTAATTTAACAAAAACACAGTAATCTAACACTAGTACACGAGATATAACGATCTTTCCTGTCTTATCAAGGCTTTTACCGGGCCATGCGTCAGGAGCCTGTCAAGTTTGGGGAGATCGGAGGAAATTCTATGATCAACTACATGGCCTGGTACGAGTGTGGGATACCCATTCCTGGGAAGTGGTAGGACCCTGAGGAGCAGATGGGAGACGTGTCGAATAAGAAACATCAGTTGCCAAGGGAAAACAGCTTTTTTATGGGATGTTTGTGTACAGAGAAGGATTTCATTGGAGTATGTATCTGTATTTTCAGGTATCAGGCACATATAGAATTATTATAAGCTGAAGTAGTGCAGCAATCGTACAGAGAGCTAAATGAATATTACTGTTGAGATTAAAAAGTTTAACTTTTGGGATTTTAGGGAAGCAGGCTCCCTTAAAGGCTAGATGAATGTGTATATTTTTTATCAAAATGTTGCATATGCCACTGAAACACAAATGACCACGACTGGCTAACTTAAATTAATGTTCCAGGGTTAAAACAGGTTTTGTAGACAGCATCTACTCACAGACAGCATCTGACATTGTCATCACAGAAAATAATTTTTTATTTTGAACCAAAAAATTGTTCACATTAATGTGAATTGTTTTGAACAAAAATTGTTCACAGTAATGTGAGGCTTATATTTATATTTTTAAGGTTTATAATGAATCTGCTTTACCAATAAAAGCACAAGCCGTTTATTTTAAGATCTTTTTTTTTGTAGCTACATGTTTTATTCATGTTTTCATATTTATGCAATCGTCTCTCAGAAATAAAGAAAAATCAGTTAAAGACAGACCTAAATTGAGGATAAATATGTTCATTCCATGAACAATTGAGCAACACTTCCATTACTTCTGTCTCAAAGTCTTTATTCACCTCCTGAAAACAATGTTACAGTTTATACAGAAATGACAGGCTTCACTGCAGAGGGCCAGTCAGGGGTTAGTAAAAACCAGGACATTTGGAAAAAGTAAAGAAAACTAAACAAACATCACTTTATGATAATTTTCTAGTGTTTACACAAAACTCAAGGTTTATGACAAAATAATACCAATGAGGAGACCAGTGATAAAATAAAATGCACACAGAACACCCACACACACACAGCTGTCCACTCCCACACCATTTGGTCTCCTATGTGTGCAAATACACACATACAATCTCACAAATGACAGGCTTCAATGACAGGGGCCAGTGCAGAGGGCCAGTCAGGGGTTACATTTGGAAAAAGTAAAGAAAACCAGTAAAGAAAACTAAACAAACATCACTTTATGATAATTTTCTAGTGTTTACACAAAACTCAAGGTTTATGACAAAATAATACCAATGAGGAGACCAGTGATAAAATAAAATGCACACAGAACACCCACACACACACAGCTGTCCACTCCCACACCATTTGGTCTCCTATGTGTGCAAATACACACATACAATCTCACAAGTTCATTCTCCCAAGCATTCATACAATCATCCAAAGCACAAACAAACACAATATTAGAATGTCAAACACAGATTTTGGGGCTGATGCGTTGGAGACAGAGAAAACGTATAGCTCGTGGTGACATTAACGGCCTTTTACCGATACCCAGGGCCTGGCTGAGCGTAGCCCTGGCCAAAAGGGGGGCGGTTTCGGGCATATGGGTTGGCACCCCCAGAGGAAGGGGTGACGCCAGGTGGCAGGGTGTATCCAGGACGGGGCTGATAACCCCCTGTGGCCTGGGAGGTTGGAGGCAGACTGTAGTTAGCTGGCTAGTTCATTCTCCCAAGCATTCATACAATCATCCAAAGCACAAACAAACACAATATTAGAATGTCAAACACAGATTTTGGGGGCTGATGCGTTGGAGACAGAGAAAACGTATAGCTCGTGGTGACATTAACGGCCTTTTACCGATACCCAGGGCCTGGCTGAGCGTAGCCCTGGCCAAAAGGGGGGCGGTTTCGGGCATATGGGTTGGCACCCCCAGAGGAAGGGGTGACGCCAGGTGGCAGGGTGTATCCAGGACGGGGCTGATAACCCCCTGTGGCCTGGGAGGTTGGAGGCAGACTGTAGTTAGCTGGCTGCTGAGAGGCCTGGGATGTGTAGTTTTGAGGCGGAAATGCTCCAGGCGGGTACTGGGTGGGCCCTTGAGGAGCAGGAGGCTGTGATTGGCCAGAAAACCCAGGGGCGGAGCCAGGAGCACTGGCAGCCTGAGAGGTAGGGGCGGGATAATTCTGGAACTGCTGCTGAGGAGGCGGAGCCTGAGGAACACCAGACTGAGTATAACCAGCTGAAAAAGAGGGTTAAAAAATAATTAATTTAAAAATAAACAATGTTAAAGCTTGCTAATATACATGCCTTTGGGCAAGGAAAGGTTTTGATGCCTTTACAAATCAAATTTATTTGTCAAATGTGCAAAAACCACACTTCCCAAAATATGTATTTTTTTTAATTGTTGGGGAGAGAAAAAAAAAAAATAAAAAAAAATATATATATATATATGGCTGAGATTCGGCCGTAGGTAAATACAGCCATATCGCACGGCTACTCGTATGATATTGCATTTATACAACAGTTCGACCGCATGAATGTGTAAATACATAAGAAACAAGTGTCTTTAAAAACACTCTTTTATGCGGAACTACTTCCATCCCAAGCCTCCACTAATAATTTGAAAATGTCACTTTAGAACTAGTAACATTGAGTTGCTTCATTGAAACTTGTTGTCAACGCTGCCCTAATGTTGTTCAAACTTTTCAGAGAAAATCCAGCATCAGACTAATTTGAATAGTTGTTTGCAAATGACTATCACATTTGTTAGGAACAGAGCTTAAAGCTGAGCTCTAATTTATGAAGGAATCATTAGTAGGTGTTTTAAAGAATTACCAGGGTACTGCATCCCATACTGCTGCTGGGGTCCAGCTGCTGGAGGATATCCTCCTGGAGCCTGATACTGCTGATACATCTGACCTGTTTAATCACAGAAAACATGTTTATTGTTTTAAGACAACATAAATTCATGTTATTGTCCAGGATTAAGATTCACACTGTTAAGGGAGGGAATTCCCGTAAAAATCCAGGACATCAGCAACGCTGCTTGTGGATCCTAGCGAGGATATCCCACTGTTACTTGGTTTCATCATCAAACGTTTGAGAAATATCTGGTACACCAGAGGGCCATAAATATTAAGAACTGATCTCTCTCACTCTGTCGGAATATATTTTAATGTGGCATGTTACTCTGGAATATCAACAAATAAAGAGCCAATACAGAGAGGCTGATTTAAAACATACAAAAAGGACAGCCACATAAAATTGAGCAGATGATAGATCATCCAAATGCTGAGAGTCTGTGACAGCCTGACCATCTGTGTAGAGCACAGCTCCTGATTGAAGATGAGGAGCGACGTCTGACCAACTCATTTTAAATACTTTATTTGTAATCCAAATTAAGTAGACTTAAAAAGATCCAAATATTTTTAAAGACCAGAAAGCTTGCATTGTACAGCGACTTTGCTGACACAAAGCACACAAACGGATTATCCAAAGCTCATAAATGTTTGTGTGTATCGCACCAGGAAACTAATGAGAAAAGGCTGTGTGTCTGTGTCCCATTGCAGCAGATGATGGGAACAATAAAGCAGAGAAAAGCATCACAGCTCCATAACTCTATGCAACCATCCACACAATCTGCCAAATCTAGAATAGCTCTGCACAATTTCTCATGTGCGCTGCATCTATGTGGAACAACTTCTTTGGAAAGAGTGAGGGGGGGGGATAACATTATGCTCTTGACTTGAAGGCCATTCTAGTTCATTTTTCTTCCGCTGGACAACTTCCCAAGAGCCTCAGTTAGAAGACAACATCTGCAAGGTGATTTTATGCTGCAAACAAATTAGTTTTGTTTGGGTTTGTGTATGAGTGTGAGAGAACATGTGTAAGTACAGGTGTGTGACCTTCCTGCCAAAGCAGCATGACCTGCCAAATCGAGAATCGTCCTGCATTTCTCAAGTCCACTGGACTGATGTGGCCGTTTTTTGGAAAGAAAACGAGGGGAGATATTTCAATGGCCAAGTAGGGAATAACATCATGCTCTGAATCCACTACAAAGACTTTTGGGACACACGATTCCTTGTTCATCTTTCTTTCGCTGGACAGTTTCCCGTAAGCATCAGAAGGAAACATCTGCAATAAGGACATGCAAAACTGCTATTCTCTAAATTGACTGGCCAATCTTAAGGAAGCTCTACAGACTGATTTCAGGTTGCATAATTAGACGGGTCTGTTAGTGCGCTTTACGTAAGACACACTTTACTGTTCAAAAAACTGCTTATGAGCCACGTCATTCCTGATCACATTCTACATCTGATACAAGTCTCATTTCAGACTTTTGGTACAAGTTTTAAAAGTGGTAGACTTACCATCCATAGTAGCAGAGGGAGTTTGTTGGACCCCTGAGTAAGCTGGGGGAGCCTGGGGAGCCACAGCAGAAGGGGGCGCTGCAGAAGATGAAGAGGCAATACTGTCTGGAGTAGCTGAGCACTCCTCTACAGCAGCGGTGGCGGCTACAGCTGGAACTGGAACACAGGGAAGAGTAAAGGAAAAATCAGGTGGCTCCAGATCTAAAATCTGAATGGACGAGCTACACTAGAAGACATAAAATTGCAGAGAAACACACCTGTGACAGCACTTCAAATGAAATCTGTATTAATGCAGCACGAGGCTATAAACCATTAAAAAGTATGATCGGTGTCTTTAATCAAGTAATTTATCGCAATAATCAATGCTATAGCTCAGGGCTGCCCAAACTCGGTCCTGGAGGGCCGGTGTCCTGCAGAGTTTAGCTCCAACTTGCCTCAACACACCTGCCTTTAAGTTTCTAGTATGCCTAGTAAGAGCTTGATTAGCTGGTTCAGGTGTGTTTAATTGGGGTTGGAGCTAAACTCTTCAGGACACCGGCCCTCCAGGACCGAGTTTGGACACCCCTGCTATAGCTGAAAAAAATAAGATAAAATTTAAATTAAAAAGCTACAGCTAAGCACTATGAAATCTTTACATGTATATGGTACCTTGGGCAGGTTCCTCAGACAGGCCGAATGCAGAAATGACATTCTTGTTGACCTCTTCCTGGTTTTTCAGGGGGTCAAAAGCAGACATGCTAGCAGCACTGACCGGAGGGGCTTGCTTCACTGTTGAATCTACTGCCTCATTCACACATTCTGTCACACAGAGACATCAGAACAATACAGCTTTAGTAACGCCTGTCTTCACCTCTCAAAGCACATTTACGAGGTTCCATTGAAAAGAGATGAAAAGAATGAAAATTCTATCATCATCCTCATTCGGTTCCAAACCCATGCAATACATGTGGATGCATTCATTCAAATGCGTCACGTCAAGACAATTTTGATGCCAAATGATCACTTTTCACCTTAAATATCAGCCTTTTCAAAAAATAAAGATGTCATTTGACTTACTGACACATTGGCTATTTTTTTTTTACACATTGGCACAGCCCCTGGTCACTTTATACTTTTGATTGTATGGTAAAGAGCAGCATGAACATTTATCAAAAGATCTCCCTTGGTGTTCCACAGTAGGAATTAAGTATTATGGGTTTAGAATGACAAGGATGTGTAAATTACAACATTTTCATTGAACTAACCCTTTATGCTATCCACCTTTTATCATCAACATAATAAAATGGGATTTTATGTGCTTTAAATGCTTTGGTTACAGTGTTGGATATGAAGAACATGACAATCACTCTGGGAGAGTTCAAGTACCGGTTTCTCGGTTGGTGCTCTCTGGGACAGACTCGGATGGGGGCTCCAGGCTGTCCAGCAGGCTGTTGACTTTATTCCTCAAATGGATCAGTTCTCTACGCAGGTGCTTCACCTGAGATGACTCCAGTGGCCGAGGCTGCCCATTCACTGCGAAAACACAAACATTATTTTTGATAGCACTGTGAAACACTTTGTCCTAACTAGTCAAAATGCATCTGTCCATGTTAGTTTTTGTCCAAACCAGCTGCCAGACGTTTCATTGACCACTTTGTTTCTATTTTCGTCATGTTTTCCTTCATCCAAAACCCCATCATAACATATTAAACATCAAACATGTTCTGATTTGCTGTGATTTTGTCATTTCATGCAGCTTTTCACTTAAAGTGAGGTCAGAAAAATTACTCAACGCTGGAAACTTGTCCCAATTCGTCTGGTTAGGATGTCAAAGTCAACAAGAGAACAACAAATTTAGATAGCCACACTATGCCTATATGATGAGGTAATCCAGAGTTTTGGCACTGTGTGAGTCTGGAATGTTCTTTCCTAAGTCCATATGTTTGAGACCGGCTGCCGTTTGAACCGTTCCAGACTCTTCAGAGATCACATGAGCTCTAGCAAGCGTCCAACCCAGTCCCTGGGCGCCAGTCACACGTTTGGGATGCATACACGCACGTGATATTATACAACTGTGAACCAGCACATTTGAACTTGTTAAATCTTCTTCTCAAAATTCTCTTTAACTAGTTAAACCATCCAACAAAGGGCAAACACAAGGTCAAGACATGACATCATCTGGCTGGAGCACGGAGGCTTTGGACAGTGCAGACTTCACCAAAACTTATTCATTTCTTTTTATTAGGAAGAGAAACATGTATTTTGAGTTGGTACTTAAATCAGTTCTTTCAGATATCAATGTCTTGAATATGAGCATAAATACAGACTGCAACCTTTGATTTTGGCTAGACTTGTCAAATAGATCACGGTGTAAAATAGTATATGAATCAAGCAGCCCAAATCTACAGCCTCTGCAGCATTTACGATGAAACATTTGAAGAATAGTCGGCACATGTTGAGAACTGGCACTGACACTGCAGTGCAGATGAACCTGCATGAGCCAAACATCTCAAGAACAGAGCATGACGTTATTGGGCAAGTAACCGGGTCCGATTTTCCTCTCTTGAGAATATTTGTTTGTGCCATGTACCAGTTAAAAAGAGTGGCTTTTACGCACAGCTCACGTGATTGAGAGCAGACTTTAAGTCTGTAAGATGACCTAATCTTAAAGGAATAGTTCACCCAAAAATGAAGACGCTATCATTATTTACTCAGGTTGTTCCAAACCTGTACGACTTAAAGAATTTTGGGGTCCAAACAACATTGGATCCCACTGATATTAACTGTAAGGTTTTGGGTGGACTACCTCTTTAAGTCAGTGGTTCTCAACTTTTCTGACTCCAAGGCATCCCCTAACTGTCCACAACAATATTCAAAGGCCCTAGTTTTGCTTGCAAAACATTTTTAATCTATAGGCATTCAGTTTCGGTAAATTAAAAAAAGTTTTAGGAGCTGATTGTTCTTCAGTGCTCACACTCTTTTTAACCAAGGAATTTACAGTCATTATCCGAACATACAGTCATTTGTGCTTTATTGGATAATGATTTATAAAATATTTTAATTTTACTTCTACCCAATAAAATATTATAGAGCTTGGTATAACTAGTAAAATGCGTTATTTTTTTAAAAATAAAAACTTTATTAATATGACTTTTCCAGGTCTAGAAACCACACTTTAAAAATAGGCTTCCTTATAAATCCAGGTTTTCTTCAAAGAAAGGTTGTTGGGGGGATTAATTATTTCTTTTTCTTATATTAGTGTCATTTCATCTTTACTGTGTAATTCTATGTATGTCTGCACTTTCTTCTGCACTGGAAGCTCCTGTCGCCAAGTCAAACTCCTTGTGTGTGTAAACATACTTGGTAAAAAAGACCCTTCTGATTCTGAATTAATATACAAGACCTCAAAATATCTTTTTTTTTTGTTTGTTTGTTTTTTATTTTAATGCTTGCTTTATTTGAAATCATTTTAAATCATCAAGAGGCCCCTTGCCTCTTGGTTGAGAACCACTGCTTTATGTTAACCTTCCTTGTTCAAATATCCAAGGCCACTGGTCACAATTTATGTTCAGAGTACTGCATTATATCTGTTAACATCTATGATACGTTTAAAATCCTTATGTTCTATTAAACCATATTATTATTTGTGTGTAAACATACTTGGTAAAAAAGCCCCTTCTGATTCTGAATTAATATACAAGACCTCAAAATATCTTTTTTGTTTGTTTGTTTGTTTTTTATTTTAATGCTTGCTTTATTTTATTTGAAATCATTTGAAATCATCAAGAGGCCCCTTGCCTCTTGGTTGAGAACCACTGCTTTATGTTAACCTTCCTTGTTCAAATATCCAAGGCCACTGGTCACAATTTATGTTCAGAGTACTGCATTATATCTGTTAACATCTATGATACGTTTAAAATCCTTATGTTCTATTAAACCATATTATTATTAAACCAAATATTTGGACACCCAAGTAACACTTAAAGGGGTCACCACCAGAATTTAATGTTCCACTGGCTCCAAAATCCTATTGTAACCCCCTGCTCATAACCATACAAAGCCAGACACATAGACTCATTATCAGTTCAAATCTTGTTCTTTTATACCCTCTGCTGGACATTAAAAGCTGCAGCTGTGTTATCTCACAAGAGAAAAAAACGACATCTCCTGGTTGGATGAAATATTACCAAGTTCAGCATTTTTAAGATTAAAAGAGCTTAACTCCACAGTATAACACAACCCATGTAATGTGGAATTATGTACTTAACAGAGAGTCCTTTTTAACCCAAAGGTTACAGTACAACACAGTTTTCTGGGTCACAAAGACACAGAGGAATCAAGCAGCTTTAACTTGATATGCCTCTTTTATTTTAGTATGTAAAACACTAGTCAAAAAGCATGAAACAGCTATAGGCCTCGACTACATTCTACCCGATAAAATATTTTAGAGCTGTAACAATAAAAATGTATGTAGTTCACATGAGCTGCTTGGTTCTAATAGTCCTGTGCACCTTTCTGGTATTCTGTAAAGGGACACTGAGCACTGAAGCGTTTTTGGAATATGATCTTCCTGCAGGTAAGATAAACCTACACATGATCACTGACCTTAACTCTAGGCATGATTAGCACTGCCGAGAACGGTGTTGTTGTGCCTGTATCTGTGGCCTGTGGTCATTATAACAGAAAATAGCTTGTTTATTTTACAAACTGAGGGACAACCAACAGTAATAAATTTACAATTGAAGCCTAATAGGCAAGTGGGCTGTGCTTTACATTTCAGCTTTTAAAGCACATCAATTAAACTACAAAATTCTACATTACACTTTTAAGGTGGGACTACTTTTTACACTGATTAACTTTTTTACACTGATTAAGCTTTACAAAGAGTTACATCACATTCCTTTCATGCGCCTTCCTGATATCTTTGTGCAGATTCCTTAACGTCAGGATGAGCAAAAACCCTTAAGCAATGCTGGTTTCTTACCAAAAAGAGTGAGCTTCAATATTCTACTGCACTGGATCGCAAAGGATAAATCAGAACTGTCAAAGATGGTGATAAGGTCATCATCTGGAAGAGGACAGAAAAATAAAAATACCAGAGAATAAATGCAGTACTTGCAGTTAAACTTCAAATAAAACTGTACCACATGTGAAAGCAGTAGAGAGAATGAGATCTATATCAAAGCCTCCAATGCTACAAACCTACTAAGAGATTTTATTAGGAACATCTATAGGTGTACAGATCTTATAGTTTTATACTACATGACTGATAAAAAATGGTTAAATAAACATATATGCGTGCTGTCCAGTTACTATAACCTTCTTTAAGTTGTTAAATTTAAATTTGTTAAATACAAGCGTGTTTTGAAGTCCAAAACTGACCTTCATCCTTATATTTGATGGCGACTTCATCACTGCTCTGTAGCTGCCCACGGAAGACTCGCTGCATCATCAGCAGGAGCTCGTCGTAGGTGATGTCTTCATTGTGGATGGGGATACGGCGGATATCATCGCCCAGCTGAGCTTTAATGATCAGCTTCCCACTCAGGTCCAGCTGGCCATTCATACTGCTGCAAAAAATAAATAAATAAAAAATAAAATTTTATTTAAAATACTGTGTCTGTCTGTATGTATATGTATATATATATTACAAATACGGGTTTCATCAGCCAAGACCAGTGCCATAAGCTAAAGAGTTTACTAAGCTGCATCACAGGAGCTCGTCGTCGGTGATGTCTTCATTGTGGATGGGGATACGGCGGATATCATCGCCCAGCTGAGCTTTAATGATCAGCTTCCCACTCAGGTCCAGCTGGCCATTCATACTGCTGCAAAAAATAAATAAATAAAAAATAAAATTTTATTTAAAATACTGTGTCTGTCTGTATGTATATGTATATATATATTACAAATACGGGTTTCATCAGCCAAGACCAGTGCCATAAGCTAAAGAGTTTACTATCCAATTTAGTACAATGGCAAATGAGACACACAAAATTGAGATTTAAATTGAAATTAAATTAACAATACTCAAAATAGTTACTGTCAAAATGTCCAAAATGATTTGACAGCTGATATTACACCTTTACCATTAAGAAGTTTATTAAAGAAGCATTCCATTTATCACTATTTAATGCATCACATGCACATCAGACGTCATTTGATAGTACAGGAACAAACTGAAACCAAACACACTATCAGAGCTGCAGCAGTGAATACTACACTAAATGTAGGCATATGCGGGCTCGCAGAGCTAATGAACTACAGTTAAACCAACGACATGACCTATGAAGACACAATTATTATGTTCTTCTATCAGAAGCACAGATTTCCACTCGCAACACAACAGTTAACCATGAAATCTGATAGTTGTATCTCAATGAGTGTCTTCGCTCACTGATAACTCCCCTGCTTTTGTTATGGATATAAAAATGTCAGTGAATGACTTAGGCCTGTGTCTTAATTGGAAACCCACATTCTTATGACTCATCTATGAAGTTATATCTGAACAAGTGCTACTGTACATTACTGGGACATACTTTATATAAAAGTCTAAGTGTCATGAGATATAAGATGATTTGGCACATGCAGATGGCCCACATTCTTTCTCAACACAGTCTTTGGCCTCAGGCATGATTATAGGGAGAAACATTTTGGGATTTAGACCACAATACAAACAATCTGAGTGTGTGTGATCAAGCAGGGACAATCTTATCAGGAGAATCTTGACTCTTACTCTGATTAGCTTACCTATCATTCACCCTGGTACTCTGCAGCATGTAGCCAGACCTGTATTTATATCATACTTAATGACTTGTTACCCGCTGGATCAAAAAAATGACAAAACTATAAAGGAACTGGCTTCTTGGCAAATTGTCAATCAAATGCAGATTTATTTCTGTCTTATTTGTAATAACGTCTTATTTCAATAAGCAGTACCATTTTAACACTTTGTTTGAACTTGTCATGCGAATGAAGGGCTTCTCTGGTTGGACATATTAAACAGGGCAGCCAACAGTTTCCAGTAACGACAGCACACCAGCTAAGTCAGAAATCCTTGTTGAACATCTTTTAGAAGAGCAGAAGATGTGGTTTTTGGATCGCATTACACATCAGGCCATTCCCTTCATCGCACCAGCATGACGTTTAAAAGTCTTGCCAAAGTGTGATCTATTTAAAACATCTCATCAGGCCTCATTCACCTGATGATGCAGCAACTTCCTGCCAAATAAAGGTCTGAGCGTGACAATTCTCCCGGCGTCAAAGGATAAAATACTGTAATCAAATCTCAATCAAAATACAGCAACAATTATTCCTGTGTTTTAAATACGATTATTTAACTACGCCATATTGTTGTTCAAAAACACTGACTTTTGTACAAAACGTCTCTCTTGTTTTTTTTTAGCTTGCCCTAGTTTCTCACAGGCTAAGCTAAGCTAATGCTAGTTTGCTTGACAACCGGCTAACTACTAATGGTTCATTTCCAGAAGTGCCCTAAAAACTCTAAAGGGACCATATAAAAGTATGTAAATGTTTGTACGAGAAGCCCCGCGTCTCTACCTGGTGGTTTGGACGTGTCAATCCCAGCAGCAGCCTGTGTGTCCCGGACTTCAGCTGAACGACGCCTGACTGACTGATCGGAAACGCCTCAGCGACCTGTACGTGGCAAAACCACAAACGCGCATGCGCGCTATCCGGACACTGCTTACACACTACTGTCTTGTAAATTTATAAATAGTTAGCCTACTACCGATGAGGTGGCCTATATTGCGTCTGAATGCATTTTGTTAACCAATATAATATAAATATATTTTATATTAAATATATAGGTTCATTTAAACAAATAAAACTGACTTAAGTTTAACTGATTTTATGTTGTTCCTCTGTAGTCAGTTTTGTTTGTTTTATTAAACTGAGTTTGGGTACGCAAGCATTTTTTCTGGATCTAACCCATCATATTAACCACAAATAATCAAGAGTTTTTACAAGAGTTGAAAAAATCTTCGCTATAATCAATAACATGAAGCATTATAGGTTTATAATTGAAGCCTCTATATTCACGTAAGGCAAAACATTTCTCTTACATAATGTGTGAAAGTGTTGTGTCCGAAGTAGATTTAGAACCAACATAATAAAAGAAAGTATAAATTCCTATTGAAAATGCAAGCTAAAAAGACAGCTTATGATAGACCATGCTTTTTTAAATCAAGCTTAGAATGAAATTATCGTTTCAAATACACAACAATGAAATATTTAAAGTAATATTTTATTTATAAAGTATTAAAAATGATTTGAATGCCTCTATTCTTGACATGGACTAAATAATTTGTAATTAAACAGAATTTCAGGTTTTAAATAAGATGCTAAAACAAAAAAAGGTAAACTTAATTTAAATATATATGAAAAAATGTAAAATCCACATTAAGTAAGCTTTGTTGCTTACAAATGTATATTTAAACATTTACAATAATTGCATGCATTGTACAGTAACAACTGAGACAGAAAATGAGGGTGGATAAATTCAAGTACTCAATAGCATGTTTATTTCTTCTTCTTCTCTTGTGTTGAGTTGAACCAGGCATCTAGAAGCTTCTTGCTGTAGTAGATTTGCCATGCGTGCACCTGAATAGCAATCACCATGAGTAGATACATCACAGATACAGCTGAGAAGCCAAAGATAAACCGGTAAGCTTTTCCATGTCGGTACAGCTGCTGGGCTAGTGGAAACATTTCCATTGCACCAAAAATCAAGGGTGCTACTGAGAACAAACCAGCACTGATCATGGAGATCACCAGATAGCTGATGTTGCTCTTCGGCATGGCCAGGGCTCCAATAAACGAGGGGAGGAGACTCAAAAGGTATGGATACTCCCACTGATAGGGCATGGCCACCAAATCATGTGACACCAGATTGAGATGACTAACAGCCACCTGAGCTGCCACCAGTATCCATATGAAGAAATGCACTACGGTGAGCTTCTTTATTTCTGATTTTGATGAAGCACTGAAAGACATATTCAAAGTTCAAATAAGTATTCTGATATATACATGCAGTTATTGGTTATGTTATATTGCTGTGAGAGTATAAGGGTTATAGTTACCTCATCTGATAGTGGGAAGCCACTTTCTCTCTGTGTTTAAAATCACTCCCATCAGTCCCTGCAGCTCTTGGGCCTGCACGTGATGCCATTGCCAATTTCCAGATGACTGTAACACCCTGTAAATACATGTTATTTACAGGCACCAATACATGACATATTACTTTAGCAAACTGCAATTATTATTGTACAGAGCATTTTTGAATTGTAATAGAAATATCTCAAAATGCTAAAATGAACTATACAACATTTAATCTATCAAGTCGCACAATAATTGAAAAGGATAATACTGCACCAACATCTAATAGGGGCCCAGTAAAGATAAATGACATAATATCTCATGCGCATTCTAGTGGACAATTTACATTAAAACACTCCAAAAGAAAACTAAACCCGATATATAAACAAAGCGTGTGAATTTCATGTGTTCATGCAAGGTGAAGCATAAAAATATATGTCTGTAGCCTATACAATAAAGAAATAAATGATCTCTTTAAGAAAATATAGGCACATATTGCCGGCCGGTTTCCGGATGAAGGATACATTGATCGTTTGAACTAACAGACGGATCACTGTGTAAATTGAAAGTAGGTAGGCCCTATTTCAAGCGATGCGCATTTCAATAAAAAAAAAAACTTACCGTATGGATTGATGAAACGCGCCGAAAGCGACAGTGAGGAGATTAGATGAGGAAATATTATCACAAAGGGTTTTTATCAATGAAGGCAATAATATGTTGCTCATGCGCACAAACAGGGCAGTAAAGAATCTCTCCGCCCCTTCGCGCAACGTGATTTGACAGTGCAGCATTTCTGTCTGCGCATCATCAGCATCACCGAGTACTGAGCAGGATGCGGTGGTTTGGCTTATTAATATTAAATAGGTTCCTGACCACTCTTACTTCCTGGGAGAAGAGGATGTAACAGCTGGCGAAACAATCGTACTATGGTGAAGGCTATAGGCTTATAGATGTTAATGAGGTCATGTGACTGGACAGCTCCAGGGAGGTCATCATAGAATTTGAGCACAATAAAATGACAAGCTTTCGCCATCGTTTTTTCCCCCACAACTTCGAATGCATTACCTATTTTATTGGGTTAGTCTTTCACTGTAAATACAGTTACAACTCTCTTTTAAACCAATGAATATTTTAGTCTTTTTCTCTTTTTGATGACTAAGACCAAGTTACCACAGTAGTTTTCTATTGTGTTAATAATTACTATTGAATAGTATAATTGACAATCACTATAGTAACTGTGTCACGTTTTTAAATGACTAATAAATGAGCAGCATAGGATTTAGGTGCTGAGTTTAACTACAACAGATCACCTTTGAACTATCATTTTTATAGGACCTATTTTTAGTACCTATTTTCAGACATGGTAATAAGATCTTAAATTTTATATTTTAATTCCCCAAGTGACCATAGTTAGATGCTGTTTTTGGAAGAAGTGTGTTTTTATTTCATGTCAATTTGATGGACATAAAGTTATGGATGTAAGTCATCTTTATTTAAAAAATCAAAGAAAAAGTCACAAACTTTAAATAAAAGGGGGTGGAAGATATTTTCACTGGATTAGACAATTTTAGCACCGTTATAGAAAGTGACCCACATATAAAGACAGGTTATTACACAATCAGTAATAATAATAATAAAAATAATAAAAATAATAATTAAAAAAAAGGTTGGAAACGAGGGAAGTGATATGATTGATGATAGTGAGAGGTATTTATGAAGTATTGTCAGTAAAACTTTCATTTTGATGACAGTTTATTATAGAAACAGAAGTGGTTGTTAGACAAATTATTATTTAAAGTTTGGGGGGCAGGGAGTTTGGCTAAAATAAAATCTAGCACACGTACACACATGTTCTCTCTAGTGCACATACACACACACACACACATACACAGACAGACATACAAAGAAATTCATACTTTGGTTGCAGTTCACACAGCACTTGTGTTACAATATTACAAGTGTGCAAAACCTTTAACATTTTTTTTTAAATTATTGATAAAGACCAACATGATATGTGATATTTTTGAAAAACTGAATGGCTTTTCTCATCCCATTCAAAGCAAATACATTTGTTATCATGCAAATGTCACAACGACATTAAAAATAGTGTTCTTTACATTTTAAAGCAGGTATACTCATGTTTGATATCATCAATAAAACAAATACATAAATACGTTACAAAAACAATCTTCTAAAAAAATCTGTTTAAATGTGGTGTTGAATTGAAAATTTTTACTACAATCTGTCAGAGTCTTTGTGCAGGTTGTATCTTTACAGACACAGTACTCTGTAATTTAGCATTGCATATACTCATCTGTAGACTGATATTGTTAGGTTGAGATTAAAGGAGCTGTTTCTATTAGTCTTTTTTCTTCCCTGTGAAAATGTACTTAAAAATACTGACATTTTTAAAAAGTCAAACAATTTAATGTCAGTTCTTTTTTTTCCTTTTTCTCCTTAAAATTCTTTCACTTATTCTTGTGGTTTACATTGGGTACAGTAAAAATCCAGAGAAGGAGGAGTGGACATACTGTCCTGCATAAAATCCAGCTGCCTGGTCAGATGGTAACTGTAAATAAACTGTGTCTCCTGGTTGTAATGGAATCACAGCACTCCCAGATGCTTGATCCAGGTATCCCTTCTTGTACTCATCATATGTATACATAAGTGGCTCCCCATTCCTGTAGAGCCCAACCCATACATTGGCACCCTTGCAGTGCACATGATAGGCAAAATAGTAGATGCCTGGGAGGTCACAGGTGAATACACCGGTCTGAGGGTTGTAATTCTGACGTCCATTATATAGTAGTTTGTCAAGCACTATTGGCGTGCCAACTGGAGGGAATGGTGTGGTCAGCTGGGCAGTGAAAGCAGGCATCTCCAGACCGTTGGCACCCATCATATCACCCCCACCTGCATACTTCCCTTTCTTGTACCCACCAGTTTTCATACCATCCAGGGCAGGTCCCATCTCAGGAAGAACACCCATCAGGTCGGGTGAAGGAGTGTGGCCTGGGGATCCAGGAGGCCCCGGTGAACCTGGGAGTCCTGGCTGACCTGGGGATCCATTCTGGCCAGGTGGACCTGCTGGACCAATAGCACCAGGGGTTCCAGTAATGCCTTCACCAGGTGGACCAGCTTGACCTGGTAGACCAACTTCTCCCTTTGACCCAGGAGGTCCAGGAGGCCCAATTGGTCCTCCTGGTCCTGCAAGTCCTGGAATGCCTTTAGGACCCTGTGGTCCTTCGGGGCCAGGCTGACCAAGTTCTCCTTTAAGACCAGGCAGGCCAGATGGACCTGGGGGACCAGGTAGACCTCTGCTTCCTCCTTCTCCTTTGGGACCTATGGCTCCTGGTGGTCCTCTTGGCCCAGGTTCGCCGTCTTCCCCTTGGAGGCCTGGTTGGCCAGGAAATCCTGGAGGACCTGGCTGCCCCATAGGTCCGGGATCTCCCTTGGCACCTTGTGCACCTCCTTCTCCTTTTAGTCCTGGGAAACCAATTCCACCTGGTACCCCCATTGGTCCTGGAGGGCCTGGAGGACCAGTTTGACCAGGGGGACCCATCATACCTGGTTGACCATCATAACCTTTGTCTCCTTTTGGTCCTTGAGCACCAGGAAGCCCTCCCATCCCTTTGTCACCCTTTGGGCCAGGGTATCCAGGTTTGCCAAATCCAGGTAATCCAGGTTTCCCAGGCAACCCTGGTGGCCCTTGTAATCCTTTGTGGCCAGGTGCACCTGGCTGTCCTGGCAATCCCTTTTCTCCTGGAATTCCAATTCCAGGAGCCCCTTGTAGTCCTTGTAGGCCCTGTCCACCAGGTGGACCTTCTGGACCTGGCTCCCCAGGCTGTCCAGGTTTCCCTGGCATACCAGGTGGACCTGCTACACCAGGAAGACCAGGTTTACCCACCCCCGGTAATCCTGCTTGCCCTGGCGGGCCAGGTGGGCCAACTGGCCCTTTTGGCCCTAGTGGACCTGGTTGTCCAATTGCTCTGTCTCCTTTAGGCCCAGGTAACCCTGGGAGACCAGGGAAACCTTTATGTCCTGGCTCTCCCTTAGCCCCTGGCTGTCCTGGTAATCCTTGTCCACCAGACTTTCCTATTCCTGGCAGGCCGGGGGGTCCAGGAGGGCCGAGGGGCCCAGTCATGCCTGGTTGTCCCTCTTCACCTCTGGGTCCCTGTTCACCTTGCTGTCCAGGTTGCCCAATACCTCCTGACTTCCCGGGCATACCTGGCATTCCTGGCTTACCAACTCCCGGAAATCCTGGAGGACCAGGAGGTCCTGGCTTTCCAGGAGGGCCTTGTATACCAATACGTTGAGGCCCAGGAGGTCCTTGGAGCCCAGGGGGCCCTTGTGGTCCAGTCTCTCCTTGAACACCCTGCTCACCTCTGGGAATGGTCTCACCTTTATAAGGGAAAACTGGGTCAGTACTACAATACCATGTATATCATATACAATGTGACCATAAGTGTTAAGATAAACAAGTGTTCATACCTTTGATAGCTTTGCCTTTATTTAGGTGCATTGGTAGGTCTTTTCTGTAGTGTGGATATGGCATGTGTGAAATATCCTTTCCCATGCCCATGTGAGGCATCTGTGGTAAGGGTTGATGTTGTTGAGGATGTGGTTTGTGTCCATAATATGCACCTCCAAATGCTGATGGAAATAGAGCCAAATGCACCAATCAGTTAGGTTATCAATTAAGTATCCAATTTAGTAATAAATCAATAAGTGTTATTCATCCAATTGACTGTTAATTAAACGTAAATTACTTAAATGTATCTCAATTCTTCAACAATTAACTTTTAAACATAACTAAATAAAAATTAAATTACCATTAACAAGTTAGAACCTAATAAGTAATGTATAATATACTGTCTATTGCTAACAGTATCAATTATAATTTCTGCAGCACATCCTTTTCTCTGATATGAAATAAAAACAAAACAAACAAAAATAATGTATACCATGTTAAGACATTAAACTACCAAAACTCTACCAAAGTGCCTACTGAGACCACATACAAGCAATAGACTTTTTCCTTCACAAAGGAAGATTATGCAACTATTCATTATAATTTTAATATTCTTTTAGCTTAAACAAAACAAAAAGCATCAACAAGAGTTTTACCTTGAAATGTAATCATATCTATTAAGAACATAAGAGACTTCTTTCAAAAACAATAAAAATCCTACCTACCCCAGACTTTTTAAATGTAGCGTGAATTAATTGATAATATAATAATAAATTCCAATGTTAACATCACCTCCTATAACTATGCAATCATCTCACACCTTCTTGATTTGGGATTATACAATACTTTCTAAGTTATCTAAATTTAGCCTCTTAAACATGAGCTTACTTTTAAATTGTAAAAGCAAGTCAAAGGACAGGAAGCAACCCGTTTATTGGAATTTCTCACTTCAAAGAATCTCTAGGGAAGTTCTCAGTAACTAGAAAGAAACTTTCAGTAATTTACCTTTCACACTGCAGGAATCCCAGACAGTAAACAGTGGGTGTTCATGTATGCTTGCATTGTTATATTTAAGTTTAATGTTTTGCTTGTCTCTTGTTACATAACCAAATAAGTTTTCATAACACGTTGATGCTTTATTTTTTATTTATAAAAAAAACATAACCAACTTAGATGTGAATGAAACAAAGATTGCCTCAAGATGATGGAAGTGATGGAGTTGACCTTTGGCTTTTTGTCAGGCTGCTGAGAATCACACAGACATGCCATGGGCCATCTAGGTTTTCCACTCTTTGAGATGTAAGGATATAGTTACTGGCCAAAGACCAATCAGATTGAGCTGTACACTATCCTAAAACATTTTTAACCTCTTAAGACCCGGCAAAACATTTTAGGAAGGAAACAAAGAACTTATTCTTTATATATGTAAGGATCAATTGAAATATATATATATATATATATATATATATATATTTATATACAGTATATAACATTTCTGTCCCCCTCACTTCTGAAATGATGGCTACGGCCCTGATTTTTAGGCCTGGTCTGCAGGGAATTAACATTCCAGTGATCATGCTAATTGCATAAGAATTATCTAAAACATAATTTCCCCATGATTGAGAGAAAGAGAGAGAAAGTGTAAGAGAAGAAGAAAAAAAAGAGATGAATGTAAGCCAAAATCCATATAACATATTTCAAATCAGCAACAAAATCTGACATAAACTGTCCCATAAATGGTGTTTCTTATGTTATGCTCAAATAATGTTAAAAAAGCTTATATTTCAGACTAAACCAGCCAATGTGCATGTCCAGTCCTAAGTGCACATTTCAGAATCTGATTGTTTCTATGGCATTCCAGATGCTCCTAACGGCAGCTGCAGTGATGCAATGACATGATTTCATAATTATATTGGAAAACATAATTAGAAAGAAATAAACTATTTCCATGTGCACTTTGACCCAAATCCTGCCAATCAGTTAAAAGTGATGTTTTTTTTGATACATACTGTAAAAGGTAAGAGAACATGTTTATGTCCCGAAACCTCCTTGACACATAATAATAAATTCACAGTAATTTTAGAAATGTATATGTTAATGTCCATTTTCAAATGAAAGTGATACCTTAATTCACATATGGCATATCATAAGTTAAATATGGAACATCATAAGTGAATATTTCATTTATATTGTTTTGCAATAGAAAAATTTACATTACCGTTCAAAAGTTAGGGGCCAGTATGATTTTTAAAATTCATTTTATTTAGCAATGGTGCATTAATGAAAAGTGACTGTAACGTCATTTATAATGTTACAAAACGTTTTTATTTCAAATAAATGCTGTTCTTTTAACCATTTTTCCACCAACCATTTTCAAGATTGATAATAATAAGAATTTCTTGAGCACAAAATTAGTATCTTAGAATGATTTCTGAAGGATCATGTGGCTCTGAAGACTGGAGTAATGGCTGCTGAAAATTCAGCTTTGCCATCACAGGAATAAATTAGAAATTTTACATAGAAAAAAAAATTCATTTAAATTGTACTATCTTACAATATTACAGTTTTACCGTATTTTTGATCAAATAAAAAAAGCAGTCTTGGTGAGGATAAGAGACTTTATAAAAACAAAAAATATTAAATTGAAAATCTTGCAGACCCCAAACTTTCAAACAGTTATGTATAGTAATTAATAGTTCAATATCAATTTCAGTGTTAACATCACTTTCCATAATTATGCACTTGAGATTATACAACCTGACTTTCTGTGGCATCTAAATTTAGCCTATATGTTTAAACGTGACCTCTGAACCTAGTAAAAATGTCCTCCATACTGTTTGTGAAATGTTCTTCTGGAATCTTATTGGTTCAAGTAACTAAACGCATGAACACCTCAGCAAATAAGTCTAGTTAAACACTCATATTCAGCCTCTCACTGAGACCCAGAAGGCCAGCAGTGTTTACAGAAATTCTTCCTTGCTCTTGTCTGCCTAGTCCCTCATTCTTCCCTTCTGTCTTTCATTTCATTCAGTCTCTCACACCCTTTTCTCCCATCTTTACAGAGTGGTGCACTCACAAAGAAACACATAAATCATCAATGACAACACTTTTATTCTGGCTCTCTATGGGAAGAAAAGGAGAGGTGTGATTCTTGGTGCAAACTGAGGAAGGACTTCAAGAGACCATGATGCAGTAAGCCAATATATTCCGATACATGATTCATAATTTTCATACATGAATATATTGATTTATAATCAATTATTTTAATTTATATGAGTGACAAGAAACTAGAACAGCCATGTACAAATACAAATTTAGAAGAAATTACTATTATTATCATCATAACTGTAACAAAACTGTATATCAGAGTTATATAAGAGTTCAGATTCCATACTGAATTAACTTATATATGAAACTCTGATTCAGGAACAACTGAATTCTGGGAAACCAGACAGATGAAACCGAGACTGTACTAAAATGCTTGTGTTGTAGTAGCAGACCAATCAAAAGGTGCTTAAAGAGTTCATATACCAGTCAATATGAATATGGCCTTGTGATGTAAACAGTTAATCTTTCATTTTATCTACTGTATGATGTAGCAGGCAGACTATATTGTGCCGTGGGATTCACAACTCCCAGCCCAGCTGTGAAACAAACAGGCCTTTTTGAGGTAAAACAGGGTCCTCATTCTCTCTAAGCATCTGTTGGGTCACTTAGAAGCATTTTAACAGCTGAGTGTTAATAAGAGTAAGAAACACAGCAAGGGTCTACTAGCCTCAAAGTGCATGTGTGGGGAGAGAAGAATGTCTAAGAAAGAATATATCTCTCCAAGATGAATACAATGGATTTATAAATAGATTTGTAAAACAATTTCTATATTTAATGATAATTATGCTATGTACGTACAGAAATTCTGATATATAAAAATAGTCAATATAATTAATTAAACATTCAAATCTCTCCAATCACCAGTACAACACTAGTCAATACAGTAAATAAATGGAACAAATGGAACAAACTTTATACTATATACATAGTATTACCATTATAAACATTTATTATTGAATTGAGAGCCCCTTTCATCTATCATCCACTCACCTAAGTGTAGATGAACTCCTGGCAAATTTATTTATGGCCCTGTTTTTCAGTTTCACTTGTAATTAGATCATTTATTAATTTGGATTGACATTTTGGATAAATTTGAACGTTTCTCTTCTCTTGTTGTCTCACGTGTAGGTTTGATGACACTAAAGTGATACTGAAAGCTGATATGGTTCCCTCCGACAATGTTGGTTATATTTGCAGAGAGAGGCAACTTAATTTTTTTTTCCTTTTTAGTATTATTCGCTACGGAGCCCCGCACATGACATGCGAGAAAAAATAAATTAATCGTGCGCACGATTTACTAATTCGTTCCCTCGATGTACTAAAACGTGCACACGATTACTATTTCGTTCCCTCGATTTGCTAAATCGTGCGCACAATTTACTAATTCGTTCTCTCGATTTATAAATCGAGGGAACGAAATAGTAAATCGTGCACACGATTTAGCCTACTATTTTGTTCCTGTATGCCATGTGCAGGGCTCCGTATTTCGCAAGAGTTAATCTCTAACAATAATACAACATTACAGAGAACCTGAATACGGCAAATACAGAAAGACAGAAAAAAACAATTTATTTAAAAATACGTTCCATAATGCAGGATGTTTTTAAAGACTTATTTATGTATTTATGTATTTATTTATTTTATTGGAGGAGCTTTATATTTAAAAGTGATTTTATTAGTACACATATCTGATGTAAGTACGTTGGAATTAATTTGGAAGGAATTTAATTTCTGCTTCAAGCAAACAACATTGCAATTCTGATTGGTCAATTTAGTAATAAGAAGAGCCTTTATGCTGTCAGGCTCCTCTTAACATTTGTGTAGCGATTAAACTACTAACAGGAGTGCTAACACATAATAGGCAGGTACACATGGTTTTGGCCAAATATTAGCTAATTTATCTGCCATCAACCTATTGCTAACTTCAACAGAACTTAATAAAAGTGGCAAAAATCACTCACAGCATTATTATTACATGCTGAAACTGTTAGATTGTCAATCACACAGTTTATTCCTGCTGAAACAATGACAGGCTGCCCTTCACAAGTCACATCCCATTGTGCCTCTAATGGATGTCTGCTTTGTATTCCTCTCACAACTGAGAGTTAAACTGACAGTCCACTATCTGGTACACACTATCACAATCACACATGTATGCAAAGACTCCATATGGCTGCCACCAGGAGAGGGAGCTAACACATTATTTTAGAAACTAAATCATTAGCCCACCAAACTTGCTAAAGCATCAAGATGTATTTCTGCTCAGTATTTCTATAATACATTTGATCAATATAACATGTATAAAAAGTTTTCTGTGTACACTAAATACACATGTATTTACACTGTATTAACCACCCATAAATGATTAAACAAGCTACAAAACTTTTTGTTTTATATACATCACATTTTCTGCAGTAAAATTAATCAGATTAATATGTCAGACACATATGATAAGAGCCTAAAGATAATGTATTACCTTCAACAATGAAACACAGTTTCACATCTTTACAATCAGTGCCGTAGGGCAGATTCTAAATAAAGTTTCATTTTGATTTTCAACACACACTTCCTGACACTGATACCGAATTATAAAATGTGGAAAAGCTGTATTTAGCTGTATATCTATGCTCATTAAACAACAATTTCCCCATTTGTCTTTACTTGTCTGCTTGATCATCAGTTTTGCAACAGTTTTGCAAATTACAGGGTGCATCAATAAGCATCAAGATAAGCAGTTACAGATAAAAGAAATGATGAATATATAAGTGTATTTCCTTACCTTTCCTTTGAATGGCTGTAGGAGATAATCTCAAGGATTCTCAAACTCACACTCAGAAAGTCTCTGAAACACACCTTGACCAATACAAACTGGACTTAAACAAGAAACACTCTGCAGATGGCCACCTTTTATCCACATCAGGGTGGAGTCAGAGAGCAGGGGAGGGAGAAGAGAGGCCGATAGAGAGAGAGATTGCTACAGTATGGCTTGTTGTCTCACGTGTAGGTTTGATGACACTAAAGTGATACTGAAAGCTGATATGGTTCCCTCCGACAATGTTGGTTATATTTGCAGAGAGAGGCAACTTAATTTTTTTTTCCTTTTTAGTATTATTCGCTACGGAGCCCCGCACATGACATGCGAGAAAAAATAAATTAATCGTGCGCACGATTTACTAATTCGTTCCCTCGATGTACTAAAACGTGCACACGATTACTATTTCGTTCCCTCGATTTGCTAAATCGTGCGCACAATTTACTAATTCGTTCTAAGAAACACTCTGCAGATGGCCACCTTTTATCCACACCAGGGTGGAGTCAGAGAGCAGGGGAGGGAGAAGAGAGGCCGATAGAGAGAGAGATTGCTACAGTATGGATGATTATGTGACAGCATAAAGATGCAGTGTTTTCAGGATAGACACTGAGATTTGTTTGATTTTCCAAAATCGCTGTCTAGTGATGGGCAGCTACACCCTTACTGTGGTGCAAGATGTCTATAGACTTTCCTGTTCACTGATTAGTCACCACATTCTCAGTTGAGGTAAGGCCGCACTGTTAGGGTTATAATTGGAAAGTTATAAGACTCCAGACTCGAAATGTGGAAAAAACATTTCCACTTAGGAAATATTCCTAAAAAATTATGAAATTTTTTTTTTGAGTTTGTTGTATCAAAAGTAGTAATCCACAAAAATTAATTTGAAATTAAATTTAAACTTTTTGAATATTTTCATGTATTGAATATAATATAATATAATATAATATAATATAACCATACTGTAGAAGTTTGGAGTCTACTTTTTACATGTTTTTGAAAGCCTCTTATGCTTGCTAAGGCTGCATTTACTTAATCAAAAATACAGTAAAAACAGCAATATTGTGAAATATTATTGGTTTAAGATATCTGTTTTCCATTTTAACATATTTTAATATGTAATTTTTTCTTGTGATGGCAATGCTGAATTTTCAGCAACCATTACTCCAGTCTTCAGTGTCACATAATCCTTCAGAAATCATTCTAATATGCTGATTTGGTGCTCAAGAAATGATCGATTTTTTATATTATAATCAATGTTTAAAACAGTTTGTGCTGCTTAATATTTTTGTAGAAACTGTGATACATTTTTCAGGATTCTTTCATGAATAGAAAGTACAAAAGAACAGCATTTATTAGAAACAGACATCTTTTGTAATTTTATAAATGTCTTTTCATCAATTTAATGCATCCTTGCTGAATAAAATTATTATTACAAAAATATTATACTGATCACTAACACTGTATACAGGGATATACAGTCTTTCATTTCATTTATTTATTTTTAATTCTAATTTTATGTATTATATTGTGCCTTAATAGAAAAAAAGGTAAATGTCTTTATATTATTGTGATTTATAATTAAAACTGATATTGGACTTATGCCCGTATGCAATTAGTGCAGATATGAGATCTGAACGTTTGGGACATAACACCACAAACATATTAGTTGGAGAAGAGGAGTATAGGGTCGCTATGGGGACAGATACAATCAGTGTGCTTAGCCTTTAGTAATCAGTGTGGGAAACAGGCTGATATTGCCCTCAGCCCTGTGTTAACAGTCAATTACTGGGCTTTGCGGACTGAAGAGGGGGTAGAGTGTGTCCACTGTGACGCCACCATGTGAAACGAAATGATTTTCTAAGACTTCTTCAGTCTGTTATATCAAAATCGACTCTAATTACTCATTCAGTATTTCATTCATGCCTGCTTTTCCATTCATTCAGTGCCAAGAATGTGTTCAACCAACACGTCATTAACCTTTGCAATGACAGTTGTTTGAAGCAAACCCACAGGGAAATGTATTATGAAGTGCTGAATTTGTGCACGTGCAGAAGATCAGACGTACAGATCATTTAGAACCCTTTCAGAAATCGATGTTCAAGTCTGTTCAAGTTGATTACAAATCTTGTGTTTACCCTATAGCTAATGATCTTAACGTTTTATCACAACCACTTAGCTAAAATATCACAGTAAGAATAGGACTCTCCCTAATGCTGTGCGCGTTCACACACTTCTTCACAAATGCACAGAATTCAATTAGCTGTGACCATATTTGCTAATCACATACACTGTCTTGGTATCTGTTTCAGGCTTAAGAAAAAAGTTTGAGAAATAGACAAAAGGGAATTAATACTGACATGAATAAGATTAAAAGTCTCTCAGATGTGAAGTCTCAGTTGTTATCCCTTATTGCTTTTGTTGTAGCCGTTCATTGCATTAAAATTGAATTATTAAATACATATTTTATTGACCGTCATAGTATATGCCATAACTCTCATATGACTAAAATTACTAACTGGAAATAAATACACTGAAAAAAACTGAAAATACACTGAAAAAACAAACAATAAGGTTCCATTTGTTAACATTAAATATCTAGATTAGTTAAAATAAATTAACAATGAAAAATACTTTTACACCATATATTAGTATTAGTTAGACAATTTCAAATTTACTAATACATTATTAAAATCAAAAGTTGTATTTGTTAATATTATTTACTGGACCTGAGCTAACATGAAGTAACAATAAACAGTTGGATTTGTATTAAATATATAGTTCAGTCATGAATCTCTAGATGGCGAAGGCTGATGGGTTGTTAACGTAACTGATGATATTCAGAGAGTTAAACGGCTTGGCACAAGCTGATTGGTTCATGCTGCATATGCAGCCAATGAGCTTACTGCCTTGCTTTTATATGGCTGGCTAGCATTCACTAGAGATTCCTGCAGCGTGCTTTCAGAGTTTCTCTGAAACCTTCCACCTTCCCCAGCTCCACCTGTATAGATCAGCTACGGGTTATTTTAATATGCTATTTGTGCAGCAGCAGCATGTCTTAAATACTCACGGCAC
>NW_015656501.1:475393-484067 GCF_001515625.1 Sinocyclocheilus rhinocerous
CACCTTCCCCAGCTCCACCTGTATAGATCTGCTATATGGGTTATTTTATATGCTATTTGTGCAGCAGCAGTATGTCTTAAATACACCATATCCCCATATGCATTGACAGTAGCAAGTTCCTGTACTTGCCTTCAGCAGCAGCAATTATCTACAACTACAGCAATAACCAACAGCAGCAGCAATTCAGCAGCAGCATAGCAGATCTATTCCGCCAAGACCAAATACATTAACATTGTCATATCCATCACCATGCTAAAATCTTCAGAGTTGTCATGATTGAACTAACATTAACAAAGATTAATAAATACTCTAACAAATGTATTGCTCATTGCTACCTAATGTTTGTGAATGCATTAAAGTTAACTAATGCGACCTTACTGTAAAGTGTTACCAAATGAATTAAACCTAAATAGTAACATATATATGACAAAGGCAAATAACAAAATTACTAAAAAGTGAAAACTGAAAATATACGGTAATAATAAAAACTAAATCAAAATATTACTAAAAACTATAATAGTGTATAACAATATAACACTGCACTGACAAATAAATATATTATTTAATTAAATATTTTGATAAATAAATTATGAAAGGGATTCCCCTTTTATGCTAAAAGCATGTTATTAAGCATAATGTTCAAAAACAGCTAATTCATGTGAAATAATCTTTAACATTCTTAAAAGGTGTAGCTTGCCAATGCAGCTGGTTAGCATCATACTTATCTGTAAATATTTGTACTGTTTACGATTAGCTATGTTAAATGTATTGGTAAGTCAGGTTGCCTAGGTGATAGGGTCTTCCTAGATTGTATAGTCAACAATGGCAGTAAAATTACATTCCCACAGTTGCTGTTGTTCTGTATTAAGGCCTTGGAATGCAGAAAGCATGCAATCATTACCACGGGAACCTATCATGGGACGCCAACCCACAAAGGGCAAATCAAACGTAGCTCAAATCATTCTTGTAAATGTACCCAACACCACACACATCATCAAAATCACTCCAGCCCAGGTGGTTCAGGCCCTTTTTTTACTGGAAAAAAAATGTAATGAACTACTAATCATGCATCAACACATTTTCAGTGTGTGTATGTGTGCATCGAAGTGTGTGTTTGAATGAGTGTGTGTGACGTCTGAACCCCCCTTGGTTCTAGGATGCTGACCTGACCGGAATCTGTTCTCGCTGTGGAGACCTGTGGCTGATCGGCTGTTCCTTCTGGGACTTGTAAAGCCATCGCCATGGAGACCTGTCACCAGTAAGATTTAAGGGTCCCATAGGTTGTTTTAAACGTTTCAGTCTGACAACAGGCAGCAAAAGTTTGTTGCTCTGAAATAACTTCATATTGCACTGTACTATGTTCTCATCAGATTAGATTAAAAAGGTACTAGTGTTTCTGGGCTATACAGCCACAAAAACAATGCATTTGAATGCTTTTGAGGATCCACTTGCTGTCTTTATTGTTCAATAGAACAAAAACTAATCAAAATGACTTCAATTTATTGATCATCCTAAATCTGCAATCACAGTGACTTCTAGATCCAGACTTCCAGAAAAAAGAATTAATAATTAATAATAAAAATTAATTTATAATTTTTTATTGTCATACAAAAAATAATACCCTTTCTAATACAGGAAGAGTGCATTAAATTCATCAAGTGACAATAAAGTTTTTTTTTTTTTTACATTGTTACAATAAATTTCTGTTTCAAATGAATGCTGTTTTTTTAAACTATATTCATCAAAGAATCCTGAAAAAATGTATCATGGTTTCCACAAAAGTATTATGCAGCACAACTGTTTTCAACATTGATAATAATATTGATAAGAAATATTTCTTGAGCATCAAATCAGCATATTAGAAGGATTTCTGAAGGATCATGTGACTCTGAAGACTGGAGTAATGGCTGCTGACAATTCAGCTTTGCCATCACAGGAATAAATCACATGAATAAAATTTAAAGTAGAAAACAGTTATTTTAAGTTGCAAAAATATTTTTTTATATGGTTTTAATAATATAATAATATAGTTTTACTGTGTTTTTGATTAATTAAATGCAGCCTGGGTGAGAACAAGAAACTTCTTTCAAAAACATAAAAAAATTCTTACTGACCTGAAACTTTTGAACAGTATAGGAGAAAAAGAAAAAAACTAAAGAAGAATAAAATGGAAAAAATCTAGTTCAAATTCTGCACATGGTATATGGAAGTCAATATTAAATAAAAATAGACAAAATGTCTCTGGCTGTCTCCATACATTATACATAATTTATACTTTAAATTATCACCCCATAACGGAATTTACAAAAGTTTCAAATCCAAACAAATTGTTTCAATTTTTTCCAACACCAATATATCCATAATCAGTTTATTGGATTTATGTTTATCATTTGTTACTCTATATGAAGCCAAGAACTGGAAGTTTTATTTAAATTAACCCAATACCAAATACTAAAGAGCTAACACACACAAATAATTTTTTTGTTTGTGTTGTGTTGTGTCTGACAGAGCTATAAGAAAAGGTCATTGTAGATTAATGTTGTAATAATGTGTCTGTGTGACTGTGTGTATTTTTGCATGTGTGCAGTGTACTTCACATTACCGTGTTACTGTCTCCCACCGCACACATACTCTGTCTATCTCGCAGTGGACATACAGTCAATTTAGTACCAGCATGCCTTCTTGTCAGCAAGTTATCGCAAAACTATCTGACTCTGTGTGTGTGAACTTGTCTAAATGTCATGCGTACAGTATTGCCGGTGCCATCGTGTTTGACCTACTGTGTGTGAGTGTGTATGCAGTGGGTGTGTGGCTTGTGTGTTTAACTGTAGGAGTTTACTGTGAGTGTGTGAGGCAGATGGCTCACCCCTTACACCTCCATGTTCCTCCGTACACACTACCCACAATCCTTTGCCTCGGTCAACAACCTGTAACATTCCAGCACCGTGAACTGTCGTGGGGAAGGTGACATCATCGTTCTGCAAAAGTCAGATGGCATTATGACTATTGCCATTTATGCATTTAAAAAAGCTTTTATATAATGGCCCTAAAATGGACCAGAAATAAACCAACTGGCTGTAATTTTTCAGCTGATGGCTGACGTGTCTCTCATTACAGTCTGTCACCTTTGCCTTTGAGACATTACTGTCTATGTGTCTGTGCTCACACATGTGTGAAAACCTATTACTAAAAGTGCTGGAGCCATTTTGCTTGACATAAGATAAATGACAAAGTCATCAGAATATATTTTGACAAAGAAGTTCAGAAAGGCAAATAACATGTTCATGTTAAAAGCAACACACACTTCCTAAGCTTGTGACTTTGTGTTTGCACGCATGTGTGTGTGTGTGGCCTGCTGGACAGTTCTCAGGGAACCATGGAAATGGCTGCCAAGCTTCATTTAGGGTGGACAGGCAAACCCCTCTCCATAAGGGCCCCGACCCCACACACCTCCCTGAATGCTTTTACACATACAGCCAAAATTTGAATATATATAGTTGCAACACTGCCAGATGTTGTATGAAAAGTCACACCTTCAATATCAACATGTGAATATAGAATAACAACAAGAAAGATAACAAATGACAACTACCCAAATACAAAACACAAATCTCATAAATATTATGTTAATGTATTATGTTATTACATTAAAAAATATTGAATATATTTAATATTTATTATGTCATCTATCTTTGAAAAGTCGCAAAAGATTTTTTTTTTTCAAATAAAAGCTATTCTTTTGAACTTTCTATTCATCAAAGAATCCTGGGGAAAAAATTGTTTCACTGCTTCCATAAAAATATTAAGCAGCACAACTGTTTTTAACACTGATTAAGAAGTAAGAAATGTTTCTTCTGAAGGATCGTGTGACACTGAAGACAATTCAGCTTTGCCATCACAGGAATAAATTATATTTTATAAAAACACAATGAAATTGTTATTTTAAACTGTAACAATATTTCACAATATTACTGTTTTTACTCACCCCAAACTTTTGAACAGTAGTGTATATCATTTTAGTATCAAAACTGATATGTCAATTATAATAGATAGTATATTTATGGTACATTTAAATTATGCAATCTAACATTAAAATAATACATATTAACATTTTTTATTTAAAAAATAGTATTCCCTGCTGACAAAGAAAAACAGCTTAAAACATCCTTTTTTTTTTTGCTAAAATCCTTTTCAAGCAAATCAACTCATAGATGTCATTATTTTACAGGGTAGATCCAGGGATATAACATTTAGTTTCCCCCAATGTTCACTGACCTTGCAAATCATTGTTAATGATGCATTTTCACTTATGTTAGAAGAAGCAAAGGCAAAAACTATGGCGTTACCGTTTGGCTGTCGATGTTAAATATGGCTCAAAACTACAGCTAGTAGCACAACTCTGCTGTAGTGTCACACCCTATAGCCATTTGTGATAACATGAATGACCTCTGCCACGCAGAACTATACCTGTACACCTTGGGCTTCTTTCCGTCTGTCTAGTTGTACATGTGTATATTATGTCTGTGCAGGAGGTGTTATGATGTCTGAGTACATGGTTGATGTCAGATTTAAAATGTGAAATGTTTGCTCAGCTCTTCTGATTCATTGTTTTGGTAAGCATGTGACAGATCAGGCATTTTGACGTGACGGGGGAGTTTTACCTTCATGAAGTCTTAACTAACCCATTTGACTTCATTCTTCATTTTAAATGTGCTCAGAATGTTTCTTTTTCTCAGGACAAGTTCACACAGTCCAGCGGTTAGTCCTAAAACTCTGCATTGTGTACATTACGGCCTATGCTTTAAAGAACACACAACCAAATCACTGATCAGAAGAAGTCATATTGTAACATTGAGAATCTATGGAAGCCGGTTTCCGCCACTGAATAAAAAATAAAAAAAGGTTATTGCGGCTTGTTATTCTGAGTTTGTATCACGCAATTCTGAGAAAAAAAGTCAGAATTGTGAGATAAAAAGTTGCAATTACCTTTTTTATTTTTTATTCAGTGGCGGAAACGGGCTTCCATAAGAATCTCTAAAGAACCAACTGAAAAACTCAAAAATGGTTCTTAAGGAATCTATAAGGTTCTTCAAAGAACCTTTATTTGTATGAACAACGCTACACAACTTTGTTGATGACAATGAGAGCATTCTAGGTTTGCTTGCTTCCTTGTGCAACTCACTCTCAGAGAGGGAGTAACTTTGAATATGCAGAAACGCCCAGTTTAAGACTTATGGGTCACAAAGTATCATAAAGCAAATTTGCTGGAGAGGAGCGGTGACTGTCTTTTATGGGCCTAATATTTATGAACAGGTTTGCAAACTGATTGTAAGGTCTGCAGATTTTATTTATTTATTAGCTTTTTAGTTTATTTAGTGGTTATTTTTAAAGAAAAAAGGAAATATACAGAACAAAAGAAATACATACATGGGTTCAGTAAGATTTTTTTTTAATGTTTTTTGAAAGAAGTCTCTTTAGTCCATTAAATTTTTGAAAGAAAAAACAGCAGCCATTACTCCAGTTTGCAGTGTCACATGATTCTTCAGAAATTATTCTAACAGGCTGACTTGCTGCTGAAGAAACATTTCTTATTATTATCATTAATGCTGAAAACAGTTGTGCTACTTAATATTTTTGTAGAAATGGTGTTTTTTTCTTCTTTTTCATATTTTTTTTTGTAACAATGTAAAAGTCGTCACTTTTCATTGATTTAATGCTGACTAAAAGTATTTATGTCTTTCAGAAAAAGAAAAAAAAATCTTACTGACCCAAAACTTGAATGGTACTTGAACTGAATGGTAGTGTATTATACAGTATATATAGTATCTGCATGTATGTCTTGATTAATTTAATCTAACTTTACCTCATTCTTTACTGCAGAAAGTAGGAAATAGTAAACAGCATAACTGCTGGTCCAATAACATGATGTGCTCGGGGATGGCGACCCTGAGGAAAAAAAAAATAATAATAAAATAAAATATGCATGTCTACCATTTCAGCCATTTTGAAAATAAATAAATATGTGACCTAATTAAACAATTATGTAGTTTCGAAAATAGAATATTTTTTATTGTAATAAAAGTTAAGTAAATGACACTGTTTCTGTAAATAATTGTATTTTAATGAAAAACGTATTAATCATTTTAATTTACACATGCACACAACAACCCACTCACGTGCCTACACACACACACACACACACACACACACACACACACAGTGGATAATAAGCATGGTCACTTGGAAAAGAAGGAATATTGTGAGTAACACTGAGGTTGAGAAATGTGGAGAATGTCTAGCATGTTTACCTGGGACAAACATGCACACACACACTCACACACACACACACACACACACACAATCACCCATCTGTAGGATTATTATACAGTCAAAGATCAGTGATTGACAGAACATTTCACCAAAACACTGGACCGCAATAGCAATATAATCACAAATAAAAATATAGAACCTGTTATGAACATTGTGATACTGAAACTGGTTTACAAGTGTGTGCGTAGAATATAATGGACAGCGGCATGTGTTTGGTCTTACCAGGCCTCTTTGTTAGTATGTTTAAATGACAGGGTTAAGTGTAATCTTTGTCTCTAGTTCTTGAGATTATTGCCCAGAAAAAAAATATTTACCCAGATGCTGCTCTTTCAAAGTGTTCTCAGTTGTTTCATTTACAGCATATATCAGCTTTCTCTCAGATGTTTCTCATAAAATTAATGAAAACATAAAAAAATAGACAGAAATGAGACAACTGTGGACATAAAGTAAGAGCATACAGCAATAAAATAAATTTGATAATATAGTTTAGATCATTTAGTCGCAGCAGAATTTGATGCAAACCAACAGGAAAATATGTCAGTTCTAAATATGAAACAATACATATTTAGAAGATTTTGTCCCACCTTTATGTATTTCATATAACCCCACACTGGGCGCAAGCATGTAGACACAGTGTTAACGTAACATAAAAAAACCCAAAATAAACTCTGGATAAACTCTGGTTGGTGCGTTGGTCACTTTCCATGTCAGTCATGACCAGACTTTATGTTGACTGTCACATGTCTGACTCTGTGAGACTAAAGTGTGCCGCAGAGAAACAATCTTTGACCTTTTTGTACAGTTTAGTTATTTTTTCAGCCTTTAATTTAATCACCCTGAAAACGGCTGTTAAATACACACACTTTTATACATGCACATCCAACAAGTTAGACATAACCTCTGTGACCTCTATAAACCAAAGACCACCAGACAAGTGCTCTCTCAATCATAATTCATGTTTCACACACAAATACATTTAAGCAAATTACTTTCAGCAAAACAATATAGTATAAAACAAATCTTATAATTTAAATGATATAGTGGACACATTGTGGCTGACAAACATTAGTGAAAAATGAAAATTCTGAGAAAATGTGTTTGCAGACACCACTTGGTTTGATATTGTGTTCATACATTTTACATAATAGAATAGAATAGAATAGTTGATTTGAGTTCCTCTCTGTGGTCTGCTTAGACTTCAGCTGTGAAGGAAATGTTACGGCATGGTGGTCAAACTCTACTCTTCTGCAACCCACCAAGTCTGAATCCAATCAAATCTCCCCACAAATTAAACAAATGCTTCCATAGTGAAAGTGACTGAAAGGTGGAGAGTCTCTGACCTTAAGGTTAAATGTGCATTTTGTTTATTGGAATGAAAAGACATGTGTGTATAGATGTATATATGTGAGGTGGGGTTGAGGGAATCAAGGAAGACGTTTCTTCTGAGGGCTGCGTTTACAGTGGGAATCCATGCTTGCTGGAAAGGAAAATACACATGAAGTAGGAATGAGAGAGTACTGATGGACATCACACAGAGAAAGAAACCAGATGGACCAAGGGACTTCAACGTGATTTACTAGTCTATCTCCTTCATCCAAGACTATACAGACTTCTTATTAGGAATTTCAGCATAGATGTTTAAAGCGGGTCTGTATCTCATCTCAACATGTAATTCCACAGATACATGTACAGTCTTGTTCCCAGATTCTTCAGTGTTTTTTGCCAATATGTATTTTTAAATGGTTTACCCATCACCCCGTAAGCAAAAATAAATAAATAAATTACTTCAAGTGGTCGTCTAGTTGGCTGGGGGTGACAGAGAATGCGGCTGATGCATTTCATTTCATTTTGTCCCTCGTGACATGGCCTGAGGGACAAAATCACATTTTGACCAAGTCGAAACCATTGCGAAATCTGCGCGGGGACATATTTAGCCCTCAAAAGATCTCGTGGATTCCTATTGAAATTACTAGATTTTGTAGCTACAACAGCAAATTTGATTGACCGCACCCTTTTAACTGTATTTAAAGGGGTCATATGATGCGATTTCAATTTTTCCTTTCTCTTTGGAGTGTTACAAGCTCTTGGTGCATAAAGAAGATCTGTAAAGTTGCAAAGACTAAAGTCTCAAATCCAAAGAGATATTCTTTATAAAAGTTAAGAGTCAACCACGCCTACCTAAAACGGCTCGTTCTAACACACCCCACATGTCTACGTCACGATGTGAGAAGATTTGCATAACGCCGCCCAAACGTTCACGCAAAGAAAGAAGGCGTAACCTTTATTCTCGCTGTAGTACAACTGTTGATAATTCTAATAATAAATCAGCATATTAGAATGATTT
>NW_015656501.1:484120-484497 GCF_001515625.1 Sinocyclocheilus rhinocerous
CCGGACGCTCCTGCCGCAAACCCGCCGGCCGCGCCGTTCTCAAGCCTGCTCGCCTCTGCTCACTCTAGGCCTCCGGCCTCCGCTTACTCAAGGCCACGGTGTGTGACGCTGTTTTGTTGTGAAAGCGAAACTACTTTGTTTGGCCTTCCAAAAGAGGACACGACTAGAAATCAGTGGTTAAGTTGTATTTACAACACTGTTCCAGAACACTTCAACCCAAATAGTCAGATGTGTGCAGCACATTTTATGGAGGACTGTTTACTGATCCTGGAAGAGTAACGTTAGACTAAAATGCCGGCAGTTCTGACTCACGTAAGTACGTTTTCATTTAAAGAATTTGCCACTGATGATTCAAACGCCAGTTTTGAGCAGTGTAG
>NW_015656501.1:484587-485633 GCF_001515625.1 Sinocyclocheilus rhinocerous
AGACAGTATAAGTCATTATAATCCGTAATTATGTCCCCACTGGTTGCAACAAATGCCTCTTTTATAATGGGTTTTAATGTTTATGTCTAGTCGCATCACAGTATGTTAAAGGCAGGGTATGAGATTTTTCAAAAACACTTTAGAAAACTGATTCGTATAACTGAGCTGTGTGACCATGACCATACAGTATAAACGTAGAGTCGATACTAACTTAACTTCATGACGTAGTTCAGTGACAGTAGTTCAGTGACAGTAGTTCAGATGTTTTCAGTGTAGTCAGTGTAGCTTTTCTAGTACAACCTTTTACCAACAAGTGTACCACGACCAAACTCTGTTTTTAATGGCTCAGCCGAAGAAATAATCAAACGCGCTCACCTATACAGACTCGAAAAGTCAGCTTCTTTCAAACTGATTCCAAATTCATCTCCAATCCTTCATCTATCATTTCAAGTTTATCCATTATTCGAATGCAAGAAAAATATAGCTGGTTTTCCAAGTAAAAACCGCCAAATAACGTTTACACGTAGTTACTTTATGATAGGTAATCAGAGGATGGGGAGATGGGGGGATTCCCCTGGTCTATAACGTCTCTCTGCATCAGCTAAATAATTTTTTTATTCCCAGTGAATAGGAGTTAAATCTCCCACCTGGGTGACACTACTCCAATAACAGACCATGCAAAATAACCAAAAATATTGCAAAGCAACGTTGCAACCTTGCAAACAATAATAAAACCAGAGAAGGACTTTAACTGTAAGCGACATACGCAAAACAAAGGGAACAATATGATGTTTGATATTATAAAAAATTTATATAGCCCACGTTTTTATTATTATTATTTTTTTTAATTTACCAATTAGGCAATAACGTTGACAATAACGTATATCTTCAACATACATTGTCTTGTCTATGACCAAAAATGTAAAAATATATGTTTTCAGTGGACTTTTAAAATTTGCTTTGCTTGAGAAAACAAAAATATACATTTACAGTGTTTTTTTCTTTTGATTTATTCGAGTTGGTTTTGCATCAAACACAATGTGATT
>NW_015656501.1:485643-491439 GCF_001515625.1 Sinocyclocheilus rhinocerous
AACGTTGCAACCTTGCAAACAATAATAAAACCAGAGAAGGACTTTAACTGTAAGCGACATACGCAAAACAAAGGGAACAATATGATGTTTGATATTATAAAAAATTTATATAGCCCACGTTTTTATTATTATTATTTTTTTTAATTTACCAATTAGGCAATAACGTTGACAATAACGTATATCTTCAACATACATTGTCTTGTCTATGACCAAAAATGTAAAAATATATGTTTTCAGTGGACTTTTAAAATTTGCTTTGCTTGAGAAAACAAAAATATACATTTACAGTGTTTTTTTCTTTTGATTTATTCGAGTTGGTTTTGCATCAAACACAATGTGATTCTCGGCAATCGAGATCTGACAGCAACAGCACATTTTTCCGCTTGGGCGAGCGCTTTGCGAACAGTTTACCTCGTGCATTAAATCTGCCGCAGACCAGCAAATCACTGAGAACGCGCTATAATCCTGAAGAGTCATAGCAACAGAGCTGAGAGGAGAAAGCTGTGGAGAATCCGCTCGCCCAGAAGCAACCGCAACAGGTAGATTTAAAGAAAATGACTGCCGTTTGGCAAATAAATCATTGTATGTACTTATTCCTAACTCTTTAAGCTTTAAGTTACATTTCAAATGACAAGGGATCAACTTATAATCATGTAATTATCCCGTGAACTTATTCTCTCAAATGGCCTGGGTATGCTGAGCATTAGCAGTTTATATGGACGGAACGCCACTGATATATATAATAAAACTATTAAAAAATTTTTTTTTTTCAGTATGTTTCAAGAAGAAAGGGTTCTTTCCTTTCAAAGGTCTCGGAAGCCCATAATATACCAGCATATTGTAAGTTAAGTAATTTAAACTGCATTGAAAATGAACACATATTGTTAGTTATGAAGCCAGCAAACCAATTAGTGCAAAAAAAAAAAAAGATGTAGCAATTTAACAGCCAGGGGTCAATTGACCAGTATTTATAAAGATGAGTTAAACCTGTAGTCTACATCCAGAAATAAATCATAAAACAGCTAATTAACTGTGTCAAGCATCAGTAATGAAGAATCAGCAGTGTAAATGATCACTCATTTTTTCAACTAAATTATCAAGATAGGATTTAAAAGGCAATATTGTTATCTAGAATATTATCTAAATATTTAAAGGTGGGCAAAAGTGAACAGTATTGAACACAGCAGGAGCCCATTAAATATTCTGGGTCCCCCTGTCTACTATTTGATGAAACGCTCAAAGCTCTGAGTATTGTGACTGATGTGCTCATGTCTCCCAGCTGCAGAGCACTGCTGAAACACAGACTGTGTGATCTACGTGTTCTGCACTGCTCTGCTGAGCTCTTTGTTTTTATAGACTGTCTGAATTGGCCACCGTGGCGCTGATGATCAATGCCGACTCTCAGAGGTCAGAGAGGCAGAGGAGATTCACTCTGTCTTTTCTTAGCTAATGAGGCGGAGTGCCTTAAACAGATCCGAAAGCAGTTTATCAAGTCTTGTGCTTAAAGGCTAAAAAAATAAAAATAAATTGTATTGTGTAGTGACACAGTATTCTTTGAAGTCCCTTTGAGTAACATGTAATATGTATATGGTGTGTATGGTATTACACATATATGCGAAAGACCATGATACATATTGTAATCAAAGTTAGAGATCCAGACCAAGCTTGAGATCCTCTAAGACCCAGACAAAAAAATCTACCTTTCAATGTCCAAATCCAGACCACGTCAATTAAAACCAGTGAAGAAAGACAATAGAACAATTTGGATTAATTACCAGGTTCATTTTCAGATACCCAACAATAACTATTTACATGATATTCTACGGTATTTCATAGAATACCATGATTTCCAAAACGTTATGTAAAAGTGCCATGCTACTTTTTTTTTTGAGCTACTTAAGTGTGAAGTTAAAGAATGCCAGAAATATCTAGAAAGCTAGACGAAGAGAAATAAAAAATTAATGTAAAGCACAAAGGAAAAAATGGGATCTGTGTTCGACATACACGGCAGGACAGAATAGTGTGACACGTCTGTACTTTTATCAACTCACTCCCTCATAGCAGACATCTCTGACCCACATTAACCCAAAATCAGACTTAAAAGAACAGACAGACTCAAAAACAATATTTTTAGGTCAAGAATATGTTTCTAACAGACTGTTAAACAGCACAAAGAGTATAGCACCAATTTATCAGTGGAAGATTATCTTTGATACAGTGTCCCAAAAAGTATTTGGACACTTAAGCCACACTTAAAAATATTATTGCATCAGATTAATTAGATTCAAACTGTTTTCTATTTTAATATATTTTAAAATGTAATTTATTCCTGTGATGGCAAAGCTGATTTTTTTAGCAGCCATTACTCTAGTCTTAAGTGTCACATAATGAAAATAAATAAATAAATATTATTATTGCTATTATTATTGTTGTTGTTGTTGTTGTTGTTATGGGGCCACAGACTGCTTGCATTATCTCGTATTTCCACGGCGTGGCAGTCGTGTGCTTTTAAAAATTTAACTAGATGACAAGGAGTATTTTACCACTAGGTGGGGTCATAGCGTTAATATGATTCTCTGCTATTTCCGATGTCCCGGACACTGAGAACGTGGACGTGCAGAGCAGACCTTGCTGTAAGATAAAAGATAACAGCCTTGGCTGAAGGACTCTGATTCACCACTGAGCTATCCCAAGGACAGAAAGAAAGGAAATTAGATTTAGCGACAAACAATACAAGAGAGAGAGAAGAATCCGGTCCAGGGGAGAAAACATACAAAACTTTAACCCTTCTCAGATATTTTGACGAAAATGAACAAACTCAGAAGAACACATATTATTTACATCAAAAACAGAAGTCCTGTTTTTATTATATTAATCGTCTGCAAATACTCGGAAGAGATTGTGACATTTTGTTTCCATTTTAAACTCGTTTTTGTGGAGATATACTTCTTTATGGTAGGCCTATCTGTGCTGAGGTTGACCGTTTTTATGTTAAAGTGGAAAGTAACTTGAAATGTGCACTAATTTTATGTTTGTGGTAACAATCAAAGCCCATGTAGATGTATTAAAACTACCCAAAAGGCTCTTCGTAGAAACTGAAAGCTTGAAATGTAGTGTAAAATATGCTTTCCACTCGTTTTCATTTGTAAGGGAATGTGAAATAAAACCTCCAAACCACTGATTTCATTTATAGTTGATCTTATAATTATTTTAGCAAAATTTCATATTCACAGATGTGAGCTTCCAGTCATAAGTCGTCTTTCTGTGGTTCTTTGAGAAATTGGACATTATAAAGCCACCAGCCACAAGTGAACTCAAGTGACTGAGCTCCTGCTTCAACAGACATTAAACAGAAATTTAAACATGGATCTTTAAAAGAAAGATTTCTATATTTGTAACAGATGCTTTTACAGTATACCTCTTTTTTAATGTTTCATTTACAAAATCAAAGATGGCCTTCATCTCGATGGTCCTCTATATTTCACCAGCTATGAGTTAAACAAGGTCAAACAGAGTGTGATGAGTTTAATAGTTTTAGGTAAATTTGCTTTTCATCTTATATCATACAACCATGATGTCAACCAGAAAAACAAAATGGCTACTGTGTGATATTCATAATAGGCCTATGTCAAGATACATTTGATTAAATAGATTGAGCAATAAAAGTCGAAATAAAAGTCTAAATTCATTAATTTATTAAAGTGAATTTCATTTGTCAGTATTTAAAATAAATATTTGGTCTGTTTTGTCCTTTTAGGTGTAGTAATAATAATAATAATAATATGAAAATGTAACCTATGAAATGTCATTATTATTATTATTATTATTATTATTTAATAAATCATTACCTAGCCTATCAATAAGCCATAGAAAATGTTAATTTATGCACAGCTTTTAAAGTCTTAATATAAAATGTCAGCTATCTCATTAATAGACCTAATAATAATAATAATTTAAAAGTTATTAATATTATAGTCAGTAGTATTGCTATTTTAAATATGTAACAACAATACGGCCATAAAAAAATATACATTTATGCACATATTACAGTCTACATATAAAACAGCTAGTCTAATAATAATAATAATTTATTTTCACTCGTGTTTTTTCGCGTTTTGTTGATATTTAGTTCCGAGCACATCTTTCCGTAAAGCAAAAACAAACCACTGAACTCTCCTTATCCACAACAATGTATGGAATACCACAGAATTCCCATCTAGGGGCCGCTGTGTGGTGGGAGGAGCGGAAGTTGAGGAAGTCGTGTAGTAGATCGGGGAATGAAGAGCCCGTGTTTGTTCTAACAGTGTGCCGCTCAAGAGTCCAGGAAGCGTCAATAAACCATCCTGATACTAAACACACACACACTCGCGCGCACTTATCAGGACTGTGACTCGATCAGGACACTTTTGCATGCCTATGAAATGTCATTATTATTATTATTATTATTATTATTATTATTTAATAAATCATTACCTAGCCTATCAATAAGCCATAGAAAATGTTAATTTATGCACAGCTTTTAAAGTCTTAATATAAAATGTCAGCTATCTCATTAATAGACCTAATAATAATAATAATTTAAAAGTTATTAATATTATAGTCAGTAGTATTGCTATTTTAAATATGTAACAACAATACGGCCATAAAAAAATATACATTTATGCACATATTACAGTCTACATATAAAACAGCTAGTCTAATAATAATAATAATTTATTTTCACTCGTGTTTTTTCGCGTTTTGTTGATATTTAGTTCCGAGCACATCTTTCCGTAAAGCAAAAACAAACCACTGAACTCTCCTTATCCACAACAATGTATGGAATACCACAGAATTCCCATCTAGGGGCCGCTGTGTGGTGGGAGGAGCGGAAGTTGAGGAAGTCGTGTAGTAGATCGGGGAATGAAGAGCCCGTGTTTGTTCTAACAGTGTGCCGCTCAAGAGTCCAGGAAGCGTCAATAAACCATCCTGATACTAAACACACACACACTCGCGCGCACTTATCAGGACTGTGACTCGATCAGGACACTTTTGCATTATGCATTCGGACTGCAGGCTGCTGGGATGGACGCGTTGGTAATGGTGGGCAGAGGGACCGGAGGGGCTGCGGTCTCCATCCTGATCCTCTTCATCCTTCTCCTCGGTGCCAGAAGCTCGCGGGCGCAGAAGGGTACGTGAACTTCAGAGGGGGTTAAAGTTTTTATGAGTTGCTGAACTTCTCCTTAACAGCTTCACCACCCCTGGGTTTTGGGACTGATCGCGGTTTCACAACAAACTAGTGGTTAAAGAACCGGACTGGTAACTGAAAGGTTGTTGGTTCAAATCTGAGCTCGGTTCATTAACTCACAATTATGTGTTTGATCAAGACATGTAGCCTAAGTTAACCACACCAGTAACTAACGAAGACAGTGAAGTAGGACTGAACCTGTAATAAGTTCACTGGTTAAACACGTACAGCTAAATAACAACGGAGTTTGTGCTGCATACGTGTGCGTGCATTCGTGCATTACTTACATTGTTGCTGTGCTACAGCTGGAGCAACAGAAGAACGTGATGACGCAGCGCCTGCCCCGCTGCTTTCCCAAATATGTAGCGAGTTCATGTGCTGTCCAGTGTCAAGCTGTTGCATTTAAACAGAGAAACTAACAGCACACAGATACAGATTTTAGACCTTCTCAAGCAATCTGAGGTTAACTCAGTAAGTTTTACAAATAAAGAAACAGCACTTTTGAGAAATATTAAAAATTATATATATATATATATATATTAGGGCTGGGCAAGTTAACGCGTTATTAT
>NW_015656501.1:493188-506512 GCF_001515625.1 Sinocyclocheilus rhinocerous
TATAAAAAAAAAAAAAAGTTTGATTTCCACATTGAATGTAGCCAAGACTTTCCGATATGTGTTTATACAGAAACTGGATTTTAAATAGAAACCTAGAGAAAATAGAGAAATATAGTCAGGGAAACACGTGACAACTAGCCAGTCTCATACTGATCATTATTTGAAATAGCTGAAAGTGTCTGAAATATTGTTCAAAATCATATGAAATTTCAGAAATCATTCTAATATGCTGATATGGTGCTCAAGAAACAGTTTTTATTATGATCAATGTTGAAAATAGCTGTGCTGCTTAATATTTTTGTAGAAACTATGATACAATTGTTTTCAGAATTCTTTGATGAATAGAAGGTTCTGAAGAACAGCATTGAAATTGAAATCTTTAGTAACATTATTATTCAATGTTTTTACTGTCACTTTGATCAATTTAATACCTTGCTGAATTAAATTGAAACCTTGCTGAATTAAAGTATAAACAAGAACAATTCAGTGAAACATGAAAATTAGCCCGTTTCTCTTATTTTCAGACTGTTATCTGAAATAGCTGACAGTACTTTCTGTGCATAAAACTCTGGAAATATAAGGTCTGTGTGGGTGGAGTAAAGCTAGGGGAAACATTGAGTGTGTGTGTGGATGGGGCTGTTGTTTTTGCTCCGGGGGTCTGAATATTGTCCAGCAAGGATTACGTAACAACAGCGCAAGCTGAGTTTCATTCAGTGTGTAAACGCGTGACAGGCAGCGCAAGCAGCTGCAATGCAATGCGATCTCATCTCTCTCTCTCTCTCTCTCTCTCTCTCTCTCTCTCTTTCTCCACCTCTAAAGATTCAACAAGGAGCTCTTCTGCACAATTTTCAAGCAAAACATTTCACCAAATGAAGTTTAAGTTTTAAGTGACAAAACATTCTGTGCATAATTAAAACAAAAATTTGGACACTCTATCAAACCGCATCCAGATTAGACAGTAATTTCTATAACACTAATAAAGAGTTCCATGCTGTTATCTTGTTAAATTATATTACCTTGGAGTAGTATCTTCTTAACATCATGGTGCATGATGTATATATCAAAAGTACCTTAGAATCTGAGCTCTGCAGAGTGCTTGATCATTTCTGGATGTTTTTCAGGGGACGGCTGTGGACACACAGTGCTGGGTGTGGGCAGTGGAAGCCTGGCGTCTCTGGGGTACCCTCTGTCCTATCCCTCAAACTGCGTGTGTGAATGGGAGATCAGCGTGACCACTGGACACACAATCCTTGTGCGCATTGCGGATCTTGACATAGACACAAACAACTGCCAGGTGTCTTACCTGCGACTCTATAACGGCCACGGTCCAGGGCGAACAGAAATTGGTGAGGAATCGGTTGTTGTTGTTTTTTCCTGGTCTTCAGTCAAATTTGTACTTCCAATATAAATTGAGAAAAAAATCTACTTTATGCTGGGAATAAAGTAATTTGTCTTTTCAAGACTTATGTAATCCATGGCCTTATTTACACCTGGTATTAATAAAATGTGTTGTGCAAAAGTTGCCAAAAACTGATGTTAAAGTCAAATATGAAATTCTGCAGTTGAATTGAATTAAATATCTTTATTGTCATTATATGACAGCAGTTATTATTGCATAAGTAACAAAATTAAGTTTACAATCCCTTATACAGTACTGTAAAAACAAGAAATAATTTCAAATAAACCAAATAAATTAAAAATAAGAGTAACAAACAGTATAAAAAATTGAGCAGTTCACACTGGCAGTAAACTTAATGTTAAAATAATATTTTATACTATAAAGTAAAAAGATGTTGTTTACTTGTATATATGTCACAATGAGAAGAAAAGATGTTTGCAATTTCCATTTTATGCCGACTATAATACCAGGTGTAAACAGCTTATGTAATGGCAGCAAAACCACCCACTAATGTACGGAGTGCTGATGAGTAAGTGGAAAATAACTGAAAATTAATCTCATCTCTCTCTCTGCAGTGAAGTTTTGTGGAGGGAGAGAATGGAGAGACGTTGTTATACACTCTGAGGGGCATCAGGTCACAGTGCAGTTCATGAGTGGACCACGCAACAATGGCCGTGGCCTCTTCCTCTCCTACACCAAAAGCCAGCACACAGGTAAGCAGTCAATAAACATTTCTTCTTATTATCAATGTTGAAAACAGCTGCTTAATATATGTATGGAAACTGTGATACATTTTTTTCGGAATTTTTTTAATAGAAAGGTCAAAAGAACAGCATTTATTTAAAATAGAAGTATTTTGTAACATTATAAATGTCTTTACTGTCATTTTTGATCCATTTAATCATGCATCCTTGCTGAATAAAGTATTGCTTTCTAAAAAAAAAATGGTTGTGTTCTTATTGTCCTGTATGTGTGAAAGCTTGTGTTTGTATGAATTAGTGTTGAAGTAGGCTTGGATGTGTCTCAAGATGCAAAAAGGAGCTGCTATGGCAACTGTGTGTGTGTTTGTTCAGATGAGACTGAGGGTCGTCATATGAAACTGATTAGAAAGATTATTTCAGGAGTATGTTTCTGACTGTAAGGGTGTTAGGGTTTTTCCTGGTTCCAGGGTGTGTCCAGAGAGCTTATGAATGACCGGCAGTTAATTTAACAGATGAGTCAATAATTTAAAGTCATTTAAAATGAGAGGAAATTATGTAATGGCTGTTGGTTCTTGTGTCATACTGTACAAAGATGTCACAGTGTTAGAAGTGCATCTAAGCAAGCAATTTTTTCCACTTTCTTGCAAATGTTAATGTTTTCATGTGTGAAACTGGATTCCATGTTGCTAAGGTGTTGTGGGATGTTGCTTATTGCCAAATCCGTATTCTGGTCCCTAGTGGTAGCTCGGGCCACTCCTTCAGTGTCTGTTGGATTTACATTGCAAGTCAGATTGCTTAGAAAGTCAAGTCCAGTCAAGTCAAGGTTATTTGTAGGGCCGCAACTAACGATTATTTTGATAATCGATTAGTTGGTCGGTTATTTTTTCGGATATTTATTATACATTTTTATTTTATTTTATTGACAAAAAACACACTATTCCACATTCTGCCCAATGTCCTTCAAACAAACTGTAGTCCAAACGAGTCGTTCAGTTTAGTTTTTGAAAAGTGATTTCTGTTAAATAAAATACCTCCTTTTGAAGTGGACTTTGAACTTTGTGACTTTGCAGATCTTTTTTATGCTCAAACAGCAACATTACAGACTAACTAAAGTTGGAAAAGTGAAAAAGCATAAGGACCCCTTTAAATAAAAAAATTTTATTGTCATTTATTGGGCTAATAAACTTAAACGACTAAATAGTATTTCTTCACATAAAAAATGCCTCCTATGCCCTTCATAACAGCTTGCATTCTTGCTGGCATTGTTTATGTACTTTTTGACTGTAATTGGGTATTAAAAAAAACACTATAAAGCTCTCTGCCTATAGATAACAGCAATAATTATAGTTTAAATCTCTGCATTAAAATAATAAAGATGATAAAGACGAATAGTACCACTCTAAGTTCGTCTGCCTTGGGAAAGCTAGTGTGTCTCCTATAGGGCTGCACGATAAATCGCATGCGATATTTAATGCGCATCTTGTCAGTAAAGAAAATTTTATTGTCATTTATTGGGCTAATAAACTTAAACGACTAAATAGTATTTCTTCACATAAAAAATGCCTCCTATGCCCTTCATAACAGCTTGCATTCTTGCTGGCATTGTTTATGTACTTTTTGACTGTAATTGGGTATTAAAAAAAACACTATAAAGCTCTCTGCCTATAGATAACAGCAATAATTATAGTTTAAATCTCTGCATTAAAATAATAAAGATGATAAAGACGAATAAAATCACAAACTCAGTTGTAACCAATATGTAAGAGTAATGTTCTGCAGGAACACACGTTCACTTTGATCACAGTCACGTCTTTAGAGTAATTTCTTTATCCTGTAATAGGCGGTAATGAAGCGTCTGATATTTATATTCAGACAATTACACGCTGTTATCCCCTTACAGTTACTACTCTCCTAAAATACTCGCAATGCATGTTGACCTTTAAACCTCGATTTAACTTTCAACAACAGATATTTGAGCACAATGAATGTTTTTGCGCTGATTGTCTCTGTTTTCCGTCTGTCTGACGCCGTGCACGCGCCCGCCGCTCATTCAGTAAAGATTAAAACTTAACACAGACTGTCAGGACGGACCTTTATGCAAAAATGGAAATGCTCGCGTGAATTTGTGACATTTATACATAAGGATATGACCGTAAACTTAAAGTTTTTGCGCTGAGGACGCTCACGCATCATCTGCCAAAACGCCAGGGCAAGCCATTACACTAATGCATTAGCTTAAAGCTTAAAATGAAGAATTCTCATGTTTTGGGCAGCCTGGATCACGTAACTCCAATGCAGCATCTCATTCTGTTTCCTCCACTATTTTTAGATGCATTTTGTCCATAAAAATGGTAATTCAGTGCTGTAATTTGACGCGACCGGCTGAAGTTGGACGTGCACTGTGGGCAGACCCGACTAATCCATAATGAGAATCGTTGTCGATTATTTTCATTATCGATTTTATCGATTAGTTGTTGCAGCCCTTTCAAAATGACAGTGACTTCAACAGTAAAATGTAGTTAAAGGGATAGTTCACCCAAAAATGAAAATTACCCCATGATTTACTCACCCTCAAGCCATCGTAGGTGTGTATGACTTTTTTCTTTCAGACGAATATAATCAGAGTTATATAAAAAAATGTCCTTGCTCTTAATAGCAGTTAATGGTGGCCGAGATTTTGAAGCAAAATAAAGAGCATAAATCCATCATAAAAAGTGCTCCACACGGCTCTGGGGGGTGAATAAAGGCCTTCTAAAGTGAATTGATGCATTTGTGTTAGAAAAATATCCATATTTAAAACTTTATAAATCGTAATCTCTAGCTTCCGCTAACTGTCGTATGCGTGTTCACGTGAGAGTGGCATCCAGCGGATGACGTAGGCGTAGCGTAAGCTCCAGAGAGAATATGCTAGTCTTGCGAGAATGAGAAGTTTTGTTTACAGCAAAAGAAAATCAGCCTACCCTTGGCTTATATCGAAATCCTCTGCCATTTTTCTTTACAAATCCTCGTTTTGTACTTCTAATTCGTGACCGATGTTTTATTTTGCTCTCTCCTTGTCACTTCTCACCGGAGCTTGCACTACGCCTACGTCCTAACTACGTCATCCGCTGGAACGCCACTCTCTCATGAACGAGTGTACGACAGTTAGCAGAACCTAGAGATTACGATTTATAAAGTTTTAAATATGGATATTTTTCTTACACAAATGCATCGATTCACTTCAGAAGGCCTATATTCACTCCCCGGAGCCGTGTGGAGCACTTTCTATGATGGATTTATGCTCTTTATTTTGCTTCAAAATCTCAACCACCATTCACTGTCATTATAAAGCTTGGAAGAGCAAGGACATTTTCCGATTGGATTTGTCTGAAAGAAGAAAGTCATATAGACCTACGATGGCTTGAGGGTGAGTAAATCATGGGGTAATTTTTGGGTGAACTATCCCATTAAGCAGTTATTTTGTCTATATCTTCTGTCCAATGTCTTAATAATGCAAGAGTAATCTGAAAATAAAAGACATGCAGTCGTGGCCAAAAGTATTGGCAGTGACATAAATTTTGTGTTTTCAAAATTTGCTACTTAAGCTGTTGTGGTGTTCATTCACGTTGTATATGTTACTGCCAAATGCCAATACAAGTGACACAAACAATGTGAATGAACACCACAACAGCTTAAGTAGCAAATTTTGCAAAACACAAAATTTGTGTCACTGCCAATACTTTTGGCCACGACTGTACAATACAGTTTAAGACATTTGCATTACTTGTTTTGTTGTAGCTTTGACTGGTTACTCAAATTTCATGATTTGTTACATAGATTAAAATTACATAGATTTTGTCTCTGTTTCTTTTTCGACTGTGAAACAACAGACCAGGCCAGTCTTAGTACTAATTAGTACAGAAGAGTTTTAGAAAAATCTGGCTGCGTGTGTATAGTACAGTCACTCATGTCTGGTGTAGACATGTGTTAGGGGTTTGTTCAAATAACTAGTTCTAATGCCCAAAGCATAAGAAAAAGTGATAGTTATTTTTTGTAATAATGTCGAATGCTGCAGAAAGTTTCAAACTGTTGTGTAAGCACATTTGTGAAGGTGCTCTGTACAGCATGGCACATCCTGAGCCTCCAAATCTTTGGAATCACAGCTATGCACTTCTGTGTTTGATGTATCTTAACAATGACATTTGCCCTTTGACCTCTGGAGCTGTCTGAGGTCAGGGGTTTGCACTGCCATGTGGGAGCTACACCTGTTTACCCCAGCACTCAGAGACTGTGTGTGTGCGAGAGAGAGAGATCATATTTCCCATGAGTCAGGAAAGAGACAGATGAATCCATGCTGTGGGTGTGAGTAATGGGTACAATAACACCACAAAATACCTTGAACCTGAAATGCGCACACACGGTCATACACATTCCAGCATTGTGGCAGGAAGTTTTGCATGGGGGAGCACCACTCATATTTTCTTGGGGAAAGCATAACGGATGTAAATCTAGTTGGTATTGATCTGTTCATTCAGATGGAGGCTTTTATCCACAAAAATGAAACACAATACACCAGTCTGTTACACCACTTACTGAATGGCCAGTGCGCACATAACACACACATATACAACTGCATATTATCTTTGTGTGGAAGGATGACATTAATCAATATAGTGTCACCATGGCAACCATCTGATGTGCTGCTTTATCTGACATAGGTAAATATATTTCAAGAGGTTTCAAAGAAAATGTGTCTCTTTTCTCATCCTTCAGACCTCATCACCTGTCTGGAAAAAGGAAAGCACTTCAGTGAAGCGGAGTTCAGGTACACACATTTAAAGCTGTCTGGGGTGTGTGTGTGCATGTTCTTGCGTATATGTGTGTCTGTGTCTCATTTTGCCATCCTGCATTTGCAGTAAATTCTGTCCTGCTGGATGCCTGACTGATTTCGGAGAGGTTTCGGGAACCATACCGCATGGATACAGAGATGTAAGTATGCCACTACTGAGTGGATGTTAGATTAAAGGGTTAGTTGAGCCAAAAATGAAAATTCTGTTATTATTCACTCACCCTCATGTTGTTTCAAACCTGTATGACTTTATTTAAAGAACGGGAAAGGAGATATTTTTAGTAATGTGTTAAGCCCAAAGTATACTATGGTTTTGATGCGAATGCTAGCGCATATGTACAGTCGAACACATATGCTGCGTCCCCATTCGCATACTACCATCCTAAATAGTATTCAAAATTAGAATTAATGTGTCCCAAATCATAGTAAGTCAAAGTGCAGATCCATGCACATTCTAACGGCTAATATTCCCCACAACCCACTGCATTGGACAAGTATTTGATTAGAACTACAAACATGATGCATATGCTAGAACGATGGTTAAGTAGAGAGGTTTGGATAAAGTGGTTTAACCTGACAAAAAAAAATTTTTATGTTATCCCCGTTACACTTCATCTGCAACAGTATTGTAACCTTTTATAAAGATACGTTGGTCGTAAACTTTATCAAAATTCATCATTATGCAAATGCATGAGGAGACTTCTTGTCATGAAAGACCCACAACTGGCAGGTCAACATACTACTTCATTTCTCTCCAGTACCGTAGGAAATTAATTGAAACGAATTCTGAAGGATGTTAACTGTGACAGGATGATTGACAGGGCAGTTTAAACAGTGACCGGATGCACGTAACTAAGCAACAGATTGGTACGGTAAAGACGCAGTTATGACAAAGTAGTATGGGTTACACTTTACTTGAAGGGGTGTGCATAAGACTGACATGACACCTTCATAATCATGACATGACACATGTCATGAATATGAAGGTTTTTTATGCATGTTTATGACAACTGTCATTAAGTGTCATTCGCTCAGTTATGTAATTTTTAATGCAAAGATGACATTGTTTGAGATGTCTTTGTTATGGGCTATGGTTAGGGGTAGGGGTAGGGTTAGGTTAGGGTTAGGTCAAATAATGTCATATTTTCATTAAAAATGACATAACTGAGTGAATGACACTTAATGACAGTTGTCATAAACATGCATAAAACCTCCTTCATATTGACACATGTCATGATTATGAAGGTGTCATGATTATGAAGGTGTCATGTCAGTCTTATGCACACCCCTTCAAGTAAAGTGTTACCGTAGTATGTCCCAAAGCTTGCCTAGTTTTCTGCTACACACTCAAAAGTATGTATTTTTTACTTTTAGGGCATAGTATGAGTAGGCAAATTGGGATGCAGCAGTAGCCTTTCAAAGTATTCAAAGTATAGTCTGTGCAAACACACGTGCACTAGAAAGATTAATCCTTGTCCATTGTCTGTGCTATTTCTCTTCAGAAGTTATGAACGGTCACTTGTGCACTATATTTCAAGCCTTCATACACTGTATGAAGAAACTGATTATCATTTCATTATTCACTGATTATTTTCTCCTCCAGTGAGCTCTCAACTTGAGAACCACTGTGAATGTCTGTCATTGAATTCTCTGAGAAGATCTGGCTCGGAAAAACCAAACACCGCTCAGGGACACAAGAAGTGAATTCTTTGCATTCTTAAGAAGCGTTTATAAAGTGTCCTTCATTCTTTAAGGAGTATGTATTTTATGTAAGTTAGAAGGTATTCACTTAGAAATTATTTATTCAATGAATTGCATCTTTTTAGTAAATTGGTTAGAAAACTCTTGAAATTGCACAATTGCACAAATAAATGATTATATCACACAACTATCATGCTAACACATGATGTTTAACTGTTTGGTTATAGTTTTAAAGCAACAGCGTATTTGAAACACTTATTGAATTTACCAGTTCTGCCTGTTTTGTTACCAGGCTTCCAGTGTATAAGTGCGTCACCTAATGTTTTTACAAATTAAGGTATGAGTCTAAATTATTGTCTGTGGTAATCAAAAGCATGTCACAGATGCTGTCAGCTGTGTTTAACAGAAGAATGTTTCTTTTAGAGCGACCTCACAGTGTCTTAGCCGTCATTGCTGATGACCTCATCACTGCTTTAATGCTTGAAACTGTAGATGATTTCATTTTGTCAGTTTGAACACAATAGGCAGTTAACTTCTTGAGAGCGTGTTTCAAACTTGAACGCAGTGTTTAAGGTGTATGAATATGAGTTTGAGGGAAAGACAGAGCGAGAAGCAGACGTTCTTTTGAAGTTGAGTCATTGTAAATGATTCTGCGTGTCAGTTTTAGAGCTCTTGGTCTCCTAGGGGTGTGTTGGTATGTGCGTCTGGATGTATGTGTGTGTGTTTTTATGTGTGTATGACAGCGTGTTTCTCTGGGAGATGTTAGATCAGGTTTGGCTGAATGGTTTTCTAATGCAGACCAGCTGACAGCAGTCTTGTTTCTCAGCTCAGATACACCCTCAGAATTAGTGCGGGGCCCATATGACGCCTTTACGAACGTGTGTGTGTGCGCAACGTTGTTTGTGGCGAGAGCAGAGTTATATTTTGCCCAGAGGAAGTGGTGTATGTTTGCGGTGTCGTTGTGTGTGGGTGTTGAGAGTGTGTGTGGGTGTTGAGAGTTTCTCTAGTGTTTGTGGTCTCTTTTTGGTTTGGAGTCCCAACTGTGTGTGTTTGTTTAATCAAAACTGTCATTTTTTTCTTTTTAAACTAGCAATTTTACTATTATTCCACTATTATATGGCTCTGGCCGTATACACATTGAAGTTAGATGTGGTTATTTTCTTGAAGTCCTTGAAGTTATGAGTTTGGAAATCGTGATTTCAGCATGATATGAATTCGAGTGCTACCACAAATATATGTGTGCCATAAAACCAGCATCTGTGGATCAGATTGTTTAAAACTTGTTTATTAGAACTGTTTATTTTTTGACAGGCCTATATGACTGATTTAAATCCGTTTGATTATATTGTGTTCACATGCACAGCAGACATTTCTGTTGTAAACATAATCTTGATTTGTTTATTTGATTAATTGTGGAGGCCTTGGACACATTAGGCAAGTTATTAAGAAAGACAGGGAGCTTTTAAGACCCTAATTCAACAAAATAGAGGGAAGAATGCACATTAGGTGTGTAAATGATACTTGCATTTTGTCCTTTATGCGCTGCCACAGCAGATGGCAAATGTGGTACATTTCCTGTCACCTCATAAGCTGCTAAATGAGTTGTATTTTCTGGCAAGCTTTATCGCTATTCTTCATCAGTAGTCCACAAAATGCAGGCAGAATAACGTTGTATAGTCAACATTCACAACTGAAACTTAACCAATTCCAAGTTGCATCTGACCTGATTCTTTGAATGGACACAAACATATCTGGTTATTTATTTGAGCGTCGACTGCAACTGACAACTGAATTCATTAAGAATTCACATTTGACAGCCAATTTTTCAGTTGGTTTCAAATGTTCAAAAGGAGAGCAGAAAAAAAAAGCAGAAGCAGAATAAATTTAAATGCTGTCATCATTTACCTTGTGTCAATCCTAACCTGTATGACTGACTTTCTCCTGAGAAAAAAAGATGATATTTTGGAAAAAGTGTATACAATGAAATTCTTATTTTTTGGACCCCTATGACATTCATTACATGACCAAAACAGTTAAAAAAAATAAAATAAATAAAAAATTTGTGTTCCACATGCAGAGGAAATAAAGTCATACAGGTTTGGAGCAACATGAGGGTGATTAAAGGATGACAGCTTTGGGTGAATTATCCCTTTAATGAGCAAATTAAATGGTGGATGTCTGTCAGCTGTAGTTTACTGAGAATTACAGGATAATAATAATGCATTTCTGGTCACTAATGTTGGTTTCTTGAAAAACACATCATATGTTGCTATGGTTACTTACCAATATGTTAGCAGTCCTGAGTTTATAAGAGCGACTCATTTATTCTGTACACAACTGAAAGATCATTTAGGAGATTTATTCCCACAAATAAACTACTGTTCAAAAGTTTGAGGTCGGTAAGATTTTTTTTTTTTAAATGTTTTTGAAAGAAGTCTCTTATGCTTGCTAAGGCTGCACTAATTTAATGTTGTAGAGTATTATTAATATTAATAAAAGAGTAATCATTTTAAATATCACAATTTAAAATAACTATTTTCTATATGATCTTTCAGAAATCATTTAAAAACACTGATTTGGTGCTCAAGAAACATTTCTTATTATAATCAATGTTGAAAACAGTTGTGCTGCTTAATTTTTTTGTGGAAACTGTTTTTTTTTAAGGATTCTTTGATTAATAGAAGGTTTAGAAGAACAGCATTTATTTGAGATAGAAATCTTTTGTAACATTACCAATGTCTTTACTCTCACTTTTGATCAATTTAATGCATCTTTGCTGAATAAAAAATATGAATTTCTTAAAAATAAAACTTAAAGAGCCCAAATTTTTGAATAGTATCATATACGCTTTTGTGATTCCCAAAACTTTGCAGTGTGTATGTGGCCTGTGAGAACACTATATGTGCATGTTTTTGTGTAAGTCTCATTCTAAACTTTGGAAGAAGTTAGTCTAATGAATCCTCGATCATTCTTTATCACAGTTCATTCTTTATCTTTATCACATTCTATACCACTGCAGTTCTGCTTCAAGGATGTGACCTCATCGTGCCAAGTCACAGCTTGTGGGTTTTAGGTGAGTGAGTCAGTGTCAGCTGTCTTAATGTCTCACCGTCTCTTTCTGCAGTCTTCTCCTCTCTGTCTGGCCGGTATTCATGCGGGTGTGGTGTCCAACACTCTGGGGGGGCAAATCAGTGTGGTCAGCAGCAAAGGAATCCCACACTACGAAAGCTCACTGGCCAACAATGTGACATCTGTGCCGTGAGTAACCCATTTGCATTCTTGCTTGCTTTCTTCATGGGAAAATCTATTACATTTGATTACAGGGCTTACAAGGCAGTGTAGTATTGAAATTCCTCTTAATATCCTTTTCTGAGTCTTTCTGCAAATCAGTTACGTTTAACTTTTTAATGCACAATTTTTTTTACAACTTTTTGCCAAAGACCCCCAAATCTATCTATCTATCTATCTATCTATCTATCTATCTATCTATCTAAAATAACTATTTTCTATATGATCTTTCAGAAATCATTTAAAAACACTGATTTGGTGCTCAAGAAACATTTCTTATTATAATCAATGTTGAAAACAGTTGTGCTGCTTAATTTTTTTGTGGAAACTGTTTTTTTTTTAAGGATTCTTTGATTAATAGAAGGTTTAGAAGAACAGCATTTATTTGAGATAGAAATCTTTTGTAACATTACCAATGTCTTTACTCTCACTTTTGATCAATTTAATGCATCTTTGCTGAATAAAAAATATGAATTTCTTAAAAATAAAACTTAAAGAGCCCAAATTTTTGAATAGTATCATATACGCTTTTGTGATTCCCAAAACTTTGCAGTGTGTATGTGGCCTGTGAGAACACTATATGTGCATGTTTTTGTGTAAGTCTCATTCTAAACTTTGGAAGAAGTTAGTCTAATGAATCCTCGATCATTCTTTATCACAGTTCATTCTTTATCTTTATCACATTCTATACCACTGCAGTTCTGCTTCAAGGATGTGACCTCATCGTGCCAAGTCACAGCTTGTGGGTTTTAGGTGAGTGAGTCAGTGTCAGCTGTCTTAATGTCTCACCGTCTCTTTCTGCAGTCTTCTCCTCTCTGTCTGGCCGGTATTCATGCGGGTGTGGTGTCCAACACTCTGGGGGGGCAAATCAGTGTGGTCAGCAGCAAAGGAATCCCACACTACGAAAGCTCACTGGCCAACAATGTGACATCTGTGCCGTGAGTAACCCATTTGCATTCTTGCTTGCTTTCTTCATGGGAAAATCTATTACATTTGATTACAGGGCTTACAAGGCAGTGTAATATTGAAATTCCTCTTAATATCCTTTTCTGAGTCTTTCTGCAAATCAGTTACGTTTAACTTTTTAATGCACAATTTTTTTTACAACTTTTTGCCAAAGACCCCCAAATCTATCTATCTATCTATCTATCTATCTATCTATCTATCTATCTATCTATCTATCTGTGTTTGAGTGGGGGGGATTTAAAAATATGTATTAAAAAGTAAATATTGTATATTAAAAGTAGAAACCGTCTTTCTTGAATTTGCAATTACAAGTTGCAAAATAAATTTGATCTAAGCTTTATTTATATTATATTATAGTTATTATAGTCATATCATTTTTTTTTTGTTCTCCAGTATTTTGCAAGAGCGTATAGAGGTGAATTAATGTAGTGAATTAAGTAC
>NW_015656501.1:509249-512798 GCF_001515625.1 Sinocyclocheilus rhinocerous
CTATCTATCTATCTATCTATCTATCTATCTATCTATCTGTGTGTGTGGGGGGGGGATTTAAAAATATGTATTAAAAAGTAAATATTGTATATTAAAAGTAGAAACCGTCTTTCTTGAATTTGCAATTACAAGTTGCAAAATAAATTTGATCTAAGCTTTATTTATATTATATTATAGTTATTATAGTCATATCATTTTTTTTTTGTTCTCCAGTATTTTGCAAGAGCGTATAGAGGTGAATTAATGTAGTGAATTAAGTACTAGCCCTATTCGCACGGGATTAGTATTATCTGGGGACCTTGTGTGATTTTGAAATTACCCCCCCACATCTCAATTTCGTGTGGTGTGTTTTTCCGGGATAAGCGAAGCCTGTGATTTTACTCGAATTTACGGACTTATCTCCCGGATACCCGGATGTCAAGGCTTTGAGCCCTATTCGCACGGGATTAGTATTATCTGGGGACCTTGTGTGATTTTGAAATTACCCCCCCACATCTGAATTTCGTGTGGTGCATTCGCACGGGATAAGCGAAGCCTGTGATTTTACTCGAATTTACGGATTTATCTCCCGGATACCCGGATGTCAAGGCTTTGAGAGTCCCGTTCTATGGTCCGGTTAGATGGATTTTTAAAAAATAAACTAATATAGTTTCGTGCCCTGTGTCATTTACATTCCACCAGGTTAATATAATATCTCAAGCTTTATGCTTGATTTATTTGTAACACATGAAAACCTTTTCAGCTTTCTCTTTCTGCAAATTGTATGGTGTAGCGATATGACAGCACCCAAAATACTATCAAACACTCCAACGCAGCTCCATTCTTCGCGAAAGATGGATAAAAAGGTGCACAGGAAACAAAAACCTCAAAAAATTATATACGACCTGCCAAATGCTGGCCAAATCACAAAGTTGCCGATTCGCACGGGACTAATATTATCACAGGACCTCGGTGTTCGGCGAAATATGGTAGGTCATTTGCGGGGAGATAAATTACAGACATGGCCGATTCGCACGGGATTAAGATCACAGACAACCTCCGCAATTATTACAAATGACTGGAGGTCACCAGGTAATACTAATCCCGTGCGAATAGGGTTTATAAACAACAAAGCGGCACATGGATTCATCTTTTCATTATGAATCGTGCGTTGCCATAGAAACGAATACTTTCTGAGTCAGAGGACCTGAACTGCTCCAAATTGTCATCTGGTAATTATGGTAATTCCGACATGACGTGAACACAGTTTAAACGACAGCTTAACATTTGCATACTGGATGCATTTATTTAGAGCTATCTGTGGTTGTCTACACCGCGAAGATGATATTGTGTTGATATTTATTGAAAACTAGATGCATGCTGTGTGCAAAGCATCTCTGATGCAGCATTTCATTTACACAGAATCAAAACCCAAACATTAAACTTATTACATTTTAATTAAAAATTATTTCTGCCTTGCAAGCACTGGTATGTCTTTCTGGAAATGCAAATCTAGTTCGATTTGAGTTCTCTCTTTGAGTTTTTTTTCATCTATGTAATAAACTGATTGATTGGTAGACAGAATGACAGCTCTGCATCTTTCTCCCTCTTACAGTGGAAATCTCTCCCCCAGCCTTTTTACTTTCAAGACTAGCGGTGAGTGAATCAGTAATGTATCAAAAATCATGTTATTATAACTTCTGTTTAATAATAAAAAGCAGAAAAATATAATAGAGATTGTATATACTTTTATTTAATAAAGATTTAAAAATGCAGTTTTTTCTTTATTCCTGTCACTTCTACAGAAATGCCCAACACCTTGATGATCTAATAATAGAACCTTTCATTTTCTCTCTCTTCAAGGTTGCTATGGCACTTTGGGTTTGGAGTCGGGGGTGGTCAGTGACTCTCAGATCACAGCCTCCTCAGAGTGGGAATGGGGCGGTCACGGAAAGGAGCCCACTGTCTGGGGCCCCACAGGGGCTCGCCTCAAAACACCAGGATGTCCGTGGGCAGCAGCCAACAGCGACACAAAAGAATGGATTCAAGTGGACTTGAAGAAAGAGAAAAAAATAACAGGTAGAGTTTGTGTGTGTGTGTGTGTGAGAGAGAGAGAGAAAGAAAGGATCGGTGTGTTTGCATCTGTATCTTGATTGGTCAGTCATTTGCCTCTGCTTCTCAGGTATTACCACCACTGGCTCCAGCCTCCAAGAATATCAGTTTTACATTTCAGCCTATGAGGTGTTATATAGCCATGATGGACAGCAATGGAAACCCTACCAAGAAGTGGGATCAGATAAAAACAAGGTATGGAGGATTGTTTGTATTGTGTTAGCTTAACTCTGTTCCAAACTCTTTTAAGAAAGGATCCTAACCCTCAGAAACTTTATAAATGACTGATTTGGAATGCTGTACGTTGGCAGCAACACCACTGTGCACAGAATACATTACTTTCAATTCATTTCAGCAGATATTGCTACTACCCTGATGCTAGGATGTAATATTAGGTAAAAATGTTGGATTACATTTTATTAAAATTTTTGTAATTATTAAATTAAATCTAGGGTGGTTTATTCTCAACATTTCCCCTATCCACTATCTTGTATTTCATTTTATGTGATGCAATGCAATTGAATTTGGCCAAAACAAGGTATCTTAAAAGGCACCATACTAGCATATCCAGCTCAGTAGGTTTTGAAGCAGACCATGTGTTTTGTTGCCCAGTCTTCTTTTGTGTTTGGGGGTATTATGGAACTGCTGCAGAATGACATCACTGTTTGTATATTTTCAGGAAAAAGGGTTTTACATTCCTGAGGTTTAAGGAGCCTGAAATTAAAGTGCACTCTGTGGTCATTAATAATGAATGTCCATCGACTGTCAGGGAGCTTAACGAGAACCGCATTGATTAGGCGTAAATAAGACGGACCTTGGTCTGAGGCCAAATGTTCTTTGTTGCCAAGACAATGTGTCCTTGTGTCTCTGTAACAGATTTTCCAAGGCAACACCAACTATCTCCAGGAAGTGCGGAACAACTTTATTCCTCCAGTTGAAGCACGATTTATCAGAATATGTCCCTTGCAGTGGCACCAGAGGATCGCCCTTAAAATGGAGCTGCTGGGCTGCCAACCTCATGCAGGTGAGACAAATCAGAGAAATCTGTCTCATTTTTGGCCAATTATCTGTGCTAAACATGATTGGATCTCTTTTTGTTGGTCAGCGAGGCCAAGAATCTTCCATCCAGCCCCTCCTCCCCCTCGCAGAAAAAGCACAGTGCCCCCCCTACAGGAGAGGACGACACACGCGCCCAACATCCGAAACACCACCATGCCTCCGCACCCTCACGATGGTAAGAACATAGTTCATTCAGTTATTTAACATATGAGCTTTGTAATAAAGTGAGCTGCCTTGCTGTCTATATAGGCATCTGCTTTCTTAGGGGCCATTCATTCACACAGAATGCGCTTTTAAAAAAAATGCAAGGCAGTTGAATGACAAAAAACTCGAGGCCTAGAGATGTTTTTTTTTTTTTTTTTTTTAAGTTAAACAATTTTTACCCTGCCCGCCGGGTTT
>NW_015656501.1:513073-518508 GCF_001515625.1 Sinocyclocheilus rhinocerous
AAACTCGAGGCCTAGAGATGTTTTTCTTTTTTTTTTTTTAGTTAAACAACTTTTAACCTGCCCGCCGGGTTTTTAGAATGCTGTCATGAGCTAGCAGTGAATGCGATGGTCAAACGACTTTGTTTACATAGAAAAACAATGAAAAAGCAGCACACTGGAAGGCAAAAGCATATTCTTTGTGAGCATTCTTTGTGAAATGGAACCTCAAAAATTTCTGATTTTAAGATGTTTTATGTAGGCAGCAAACTTGCTTTTCACATGCTTCTCATATAAAGTGCACACATTTAGGATTTACTGTTAATTCCAGTTGATTCTCATTTTAGCATGTTGCTAAGTTAACAGCTATAATTACTAAAAATACAAATCAATCAAAAAATGGGTGAAATAGCCTAATTTTAATTAGTTGTATCCGTCTTTCATTCCTGTTTAATACTGAATACAGTATTTATTATCAGTATATTTGCAGCATCTTGATTTCAGTGTTTTATTTTTCATTTATTTAGACAAAACAGTATACATTTTAATATTTAACTACATTTTGATAACTTAGCTAACACAAGATTGATGATATTAATGTGCTGTGTAAATGTAACAGAGGTGGCGCTGGTGGCAGTGTTGGTTCCTGTATTGGTGGTGGTTCTGACAACCCTGGTGTTGGTGATGGTGTGCTCATGGCTGTGGAAGAACAGGTCAGTAAAACATTTCAATATCTCAACAAATTATTTGATATCTGAATAGTTTTTAAAAATCATTACGCTAAAATATTTTAGCCTCATATTAAAACCTTGTTGTTCATGAAAATTAAATTTAAACTTAATGCGAATTGCCTTAAAGGACAACCCATTTGAGATAATATCTTCACCATCTGTATTCAAACCTACAGAAAAAGCCCCGAGGTGACTTATGACCTTCCACAGTGGGAGCGCACAGGTGCGTCTGTTCTCAGTTGTTTATTCTTTTGCATTTCCACCTACATTAATTATTAAACATGCATGAATATGTGTTTCAGTGTGGTGGAAGAGTATGAAACAGTTGCTGCCCTCTAAGTTGGATGGAGACGATTGTGTTCGTTACAGTTCCACGGCACGAGTGGACCACCAGAGACCCCGGGTGGAGCATGCAGGTATGCATTCAAACAAACTGGTCAAATTAGTTTTATGTTCTCCAACAAACCCTTGAACAATCTATTTTCTGGCCATCTGCCCATCCATGTAGAATACGCCCAACCGCTTGTCACCGGTACTATGGCCTCTCTTGGACAAAGGTCAACGTTTAAGCCCGAAGAGGCCGGTGGACCCGAGTATGATGCACCTATTCCCGCGGAACATTACCATGCTTACGCTGAGCCCCTTCCTGCTTCTGGCACTGAATACGCCACGCCAATCATGATTGACAGGGCTAACCACCTATCAGGAGGCACTCTACCATTCAGGGGGCGTAGTTTAGTGGCTCGGACAGACAGCAGCCAATCAGCAAGCTCAGCCTATGACACACCCAAGAGCACATCTGATCAAGCCACACCCACAGAGGGACAGTTGTACCAAGTGCCACAGAATACCCACAGTGCACAGTGTCAGAACAAAGACTGACCAATCACAAATGAGCGGACCCATTTGGAAACCCTGGGCTGAATACTGCCTTTCCCAGAAATCTGCAGATCAGATCAGAATGTGCCGTCTCAAATTGTATACCGTGCAAGTCCTATCACTGAAATAACACACAGGAATGTCAGGAGAGAGAGAAGAGCAGAGATCTCGTTACACTACTGTGTTCTGTGAGTGTTCATACGTCTAAATGTGTGTGTACGAGTGCATATATGTGACTGCTCTGCTATCAAACTGTGAGTCCTTAGATATCTGTGCATTTTTCTGAGAGTGGAGATGTATTTGTCTCGATCGCTCATTGTAAGGTACATTTTTCCCTTTAGGCAAAGATATTTAAAAAAAAAACACCCTCACAGAATAACAAATGATCACATTTCAAATTAATAGACAAACACTCTCATAACACTGTGATTCACGGTCATTTTGCACTGTTGTATTGTATTCTGCTGCTACATAGGTGCCTTCTTTGTGACATAGCAACACAGGCCTGTGCTGGTTTCTCTAGTTCTGTTCCAAAACCTAGTGAGTTAACTTGCCTACATGGGCATCTGCCTTAACAATGCAGCATACTAACTTATAGGGGTGTACATCTGGTATTGGTTTTCTTAGCCAGAGATACAATATTTGCCAATACCTTGAAACATGCCGTGATTTGGTTAGTTAATAGATTCAGGGGTCTGCGATCGATTTATCAATATTACGATGTTACGTGCCTGGTTTAAATTTTTTTTAACTCACAAATGCAGTCAAAATATAACATGAACATATAATTAAATTCTCTGAATATTGCAAATCCTGTATCTTCGACAAAAAATCAAGTCGCACATGTCAAGAACATCAGTAATCTGATGACAGCAATGACAACAGTCAAAAAAACCATTTGTCTTCTGTGCAAATCTAGTGTCCCCATTAAGAAATACATCAAAATGAGGTAATTAGTGGTTGAAACAATATATTTATACAGAAAAATATATGTGTGTGTATATATATATATATATATATAAACAAATGTCAAAGATACAGTTAAAACTTAAAGTATTTGATTAAAGCTCAAGTGATGTCTTTTTATAACAAACAAGTTTTCTAGTATACATTTAGATATTTAAAAAAAAAAAATATATATATATATCTTTAACATTGCATTGATGCACCATATCTTTAGTAACTGATTTAAAGCTTGAATACACTACTTTTGTCCTGATTTTTGTCCTGATTTACAGTCTGGACAAATCGATGCTAGTTGCCGAAAGTCAGAGCCAGTCTGCAAATTTGAGGTGACTGATTTCACATAAAATTGTGTAGTTTATGACGACCACAAACTCCCAATGGTGCCCAGTTTTTCCTCTGTAACCAAAGTCTGCAAGTGTGTGATGCCTAGTGTTAAAAAACTTGTGTATTCCAGCCATTAGATGGAAACTTGGAGGTAACTATTTTGGAATGCTTTAGAATGGTTAGCATGTTGCTAGCTAACACCTCAGTACTCTAATAAGCACAAAAATACATTTTACCCACAAATATTGGGCAAAATAGTCCATATTAAATACATATATTTAACTAGTTAGGCTATTAATAGTTTTCATTATTGAATGACATGTGGTTATTTATAAATTATCAAAATATTTGTCTCAACTTGTCCGCCATCTTGGATGAACTTTTTTCACCAAACTCATTGCAATGCACTCTGCTTTTTATGGGAAAACATTTAATGCCTTAAAATGCTGTCTTGGTAGGCAGCTCACAAGGTATTGGAACAGATGTTGGTAGCGTGCATTGTTCAGTTAAATCTGAATAAATTAAAGTAGGAGAGACAGACAAACATTTATTCAGCACTGGAACTAGCAAGGCCTTTCTTAAAACTAATGGTACAGCAATGGTGCCGGTGATGAATTTTCAATTTCCATGGAAAAGTCCTCCATGCTTGACTGCACATACACATTCATGCCAAATATAGTATTGGTCATGCACGTCAAAACCTGTGCCACGCAAAAATCCATTTTATTTTTTCCTGCTGATGTGTCTTGTATTAATACTCCCAAACCACTAACAGGTCGGGTTTAAGCCACCAAGCATGCATTGCTTCCATGGTTACACTGTCCTAATGGATACCTTTACCAAATGTGACCCTTTAGCGGTCAAAGGTTAAAGAGCAAAACACAGGATGCCAACATTCTTGCCTATAACAGGATTCACTCTGTGCCAAGTTGACTTTATATGTCTTTTTTTTGGGGGGGGGGTTGTTGACTTGAAGACCAAACAACCTGATGGATAATCAATCCAAGCATATTATCCATTTGATTTAATGTTATCAGACCAAACATTGCCTCACACTATGGATTTTGGATGCCAGGGTGTTGCATGTTCAAAGTCAGATTTATACACTGTTGCGTTTGTCATTTACTACAATATCAAACAAGTCATATTTCGGTACTTGCGCTAGTTTACTGGCTTAAAGCAGTGAAATGTCCACAGTGGTGTCTCTGTGGACGTGCCTGTATGTTTCAATGTCTTTGTGAGTTTAAAAGTATACCAGATTCAGTCGTGTATGTGCATGTCTGCTTATAGTTTTTGAAATCCTCTCAGAGTTCTATGTAATGTGTTTTCTTTGCACTGTATCCACAAGTCTGTGTGTGTTCATGTGTGTCTGCCGTTCACTGTACATGTCTCTAAATGATGATTGGTACTGTAGATTGATTGTATAAAAACAATTTTAAAATGTTAAATTGAAGTTTTATTTTTTTTTAAAAATGTAATAACAAAAAAAACTTTTTTAGGCTGCTGGATTAATGAATGTATCCTGGCCTTCAAATTTATTCAGCAGTGCTATTTCTTATTTTTACTTATTTAATATTCATGAATATATTTAAATATAAACACACATCTACTAATGTGACCCAGGCAGTTGAAATCCCAAAGCATATTAACAGATTTGAGCTTCAAAATGTCTTCTTTTTTTTCAACATCAAAATTTCGTTTTGAAATAATGTAATTATATATGTGGAAAATTATATTTTTACACAAATTTCACCCATTCTTTTTCAGTATTTTTATTACCCACTATTTTGTAGTTCAAGTAGGCTAGTCTTGCAGTGTGACCAGAGAGTTTGAAAGTTCAAATATTCCATGTAGTTCCTCAGTTAATATGACGTCATAATGCATGCGTAATAATTACAGAAGAGTTAGAAAACACTTCTGTCACTCCTTGATACGTCATTACTCCTTTTGATTTTCCGCCACTGTGTATACAAAGCTCCTCATAAACAATTTAGACTGACAAATGTCCTAAAATGTCCTGCAAATATTAGCGCCTGACTGAGTGGCATTATACCAAACTGACGTACTGACGAGCAAGGAGTCACTTTGTAAACTATTTGGAGTGTTGAAAGCATAACAAATACATAAGATAAGTGTGTAAACTGAGGCATTCTTATGCAACTTTCAAATGAAACATTGCCACTCGTGTGCTGTATAACAAGCAAATGCAGTGTTCCGTAAACACAGGTGGTTTGTAATAGCGCGTTCACAGATCAGGATTGTCACAGACGTCCCCTGCTGGCAGTTTGGACACATTGCTGGTACACTGTTTACTGCAAATATGCGGGACATACTTTGAGCTGACTATTATTAATAATAGTCTGCAACTGCATACTGTTTAAAAACTATTCCCCTGCTGGCAGTTAGGACACATTGCTGGTACACTGTTTACTGCAAATATGCGGGACATACTTTGAGCTGACTATTATTAATAATAGTCTGCAACTGCATACTGTTTAAAAACTATTTTATATATATATATATATATATATATATATAAATAAATACACAAACAAACAC
>NW_015656501.1:519525-520517 GCF_001515625.1 Sinocyclocheilus rhinocerous
TAAATAAATACACAAACAAACATATATATATATATATATATATATATATAGGCCTATACTGTATACTATATGTAATAGTTGTTAAGCAGTATGCAGTTGCTTCTAGTTAATTCGTCGCACTGGAACTAGAAGATCAAGTGTTTCTTTTGTATACTGCACATTTTACAAATATGTCGTGACGTGTGTGTGTGTATATCTTATGTACTGCAGAAAGTAAATTATACAAACAGCATACATAAGTTAGTAGTATGCTATTACAAACTTCGTATGCTATTAAAAAAATTGCATTAGTAGTATGCTATTGCAAACTATGTCAGATGTGAGAAAAGTCTCCAGTGCAATGATTTCAAGACAGCTGGAAATTATAATTATCCATTACTCATTTCCTGTCTGGAAATACAGGCCAGTTTTACAGTTCATCAGAATATAATCATGTAGCATATAGTGGGGTTCAAAAGTCCACTTGTAAAAATGTTTCTATTTTGCAGTTGTCTACTTTTGGTTTGTTTGTTTTCATTACAAATTATATATATATATATTTTTTATATATTATATATTTATACACAAATCATGCACTTGATCTCTATTTTGAATCTCATATTTTAGTGTGAATTCAGAATTGTTAATGCCACTGTATATCAGACTATAAATATTATTAGAGAACCGTATCAAATAGACTTTAGTCAACACATTTTTCTCAAAATTAGAGAATCTGATATGTAAACTTTGAAATAAATTTCAATAGCTTTCAATGTGCCTACAATTGACTGAAGTGCAATTTTGGTAGCACTTTATTTTACAGTACGTGTACTTCCCTGGTACATACATGGTAAATATCTTGTACCTACAGGCAAACGAGTGGTAACACAAGGTACTTACCTGAAGTGTATGTACATGGTAACAAATAAGAAACACGGCTGTACTTAACAGTCGTACATGCATGGTAATTATTTTGTACATACAGACAAGTGTGGGTAATAACGGTCACTTAC
>NW_015656501.1:523190-537078 GCF_001515625.1 Sinocyclocheilus rhinocerous
ATTATGTGGTAACAAACAAGACACATACTGTACTTGGTATATACGGTACGCTTGGTAAGTCCTAACCTTACCTAATAAAAAGAGGACTATTTTTCAATTGCTTGGGTAGGAAAGTTAATGCTAAATTGCTCTCCAGAACAGTGCTTACAAAGTTTGAAGAACTGGTAATTCCTGTGTAATGTTTATGTAAAATGGTGCACTTTATTTTACAGTCCTATTCCCATATACTTACTATGTACGTACTGGTGTATGTACCTATTAGTTAATGTACAGAATAAGTTATGCGGTACTCAAGTTGGGGGGTATAAACATGGTCCAAGGTACTTATTGAGTAATTGATGGTAGGTGCCATTGCAATTTGGAACTTTGGAAGTTGGTTGGGAACACGGCAGTAACTGTGCAGCACTGCATAGTGTTAATACTTAGCAGGCACAGTCCTTTTAAATAGGGATTTAGACACATGACAATCAGGAGTTGCAAGTGCAAATATGAGTCTGGTAGCTACTGTATAATTCCAAAATAAAATCTGTCTACACACATAATTATTAGGAATGTACGATTTTACGTCATTCTTTTCTGATGGACATTTCCTTCTCCTTTTGGTTTATTCCTCCATGTTCTTGCCCTTTTTGCCTACTTTCACATACACTGTTGTGAGTATGACAGCCGCCACCAAAACCAGTCCACTGGTCACCAGGTACGCTATGGGCAGGAAGTAATTCTTCCCACCAAACCAGGTCACCATGGAGATCACCAGCTCCTTCCGACCTCTAAAGGGCTCGACAGGAAAATCTGGATTTATTGGTCAAGGCAAAACCTACTTATGGAAAAAACAAACAAACAAAAGAAATAAATTAAACTGATAAATATAATATCTTCAAGGAATGGTTCGCCCAGAAATAAAAATTCAGTCACCCCAGTCAAAATTCAGAGTTGTTCTATATGTCTTTCTTTGTGGAACATAAAGAAGATGTTTTGAGAACTATATTTTTGTCTCAGTGGTTTGTTTTTGTTTTGTTTTGTTTTTTTGTTTAGTTTTTTCTTATAATATTAATTAGTGGTCACCAAACTTGTTTGGTTGGTTACCATACCAATATACTTCAAAATATTTTTTTAATTTCTGCAGAATAAATAATGTCACAGCAGTTTGGAACAACATGAGGGTGAGTAAAAGATAACAGAATTTTCATTTTTTTTATGAACTATACCTTTAAATGAAGGAAAGGAAAAAGACAAATAAACAAAAAAGACTTCATTTCGTGACTATGTAAATTTGTTAGCTGTTTGTAGGTTTTGTCACCAAACTGAAAGCCTGTCAGTGCTGCTGAACCATTTCCTTCCATTTACAACCAATTCTGTTCTCCATCGAGCAAAGGATACTGTAATTTATAGAGAGGCTGTAGTTGCCGGCTGGCAGGCCTTCAGTGAAAGGCCCTTGAGCACGATTGAGAACCCCATAAAGCTTTTTAAAATTAGGGAAGGCCGCCTCTCTCATCCAAACAATCAGGTCGTCATTTATGAAGCCATTGTTGTTGGAGTCTGTGTCATCCAGCTCATAAACCGAACGCTGCCAATATAAGGGCCTAGTCGTGCCTGAAAACAAACAGAGAGACAACAGTGAGAAAAACAAGACACATTATGTTCATAAACATGTGGTGTAGGCCTATATGGTGTGTAGCCTACCTTCAAAGGCTTGTTGGAGTGTGAACGTGTCGTTGGTCGGAGGGTTACGGAACTTGATGTTTTTGTCCGTATACCATGCAATGCCTTTCCTGTAGAGTGGAACTTGTATTTCTGACCCATCCGCTGGATTATATATCACTGTTAATGAGTCTAAAAGAAGAAGAAGAAAGAAAGAAAGAAATATATATAAAAACAAGCACAAACAGCAGCAAGTAAAACAGCTTAATGGCATAATTCTACTATGGGTCTTACCATTGAACATGTTGTTGGCCACGGCACCACAGGGGGCAATGGGCACTCTGTTTGCAACGTAATCGAACGGAGCGCAGTACGAAATCGGTGCCTACGTGAGCAATAACAACATCTTTACATTGTGATAACAGCGCTACTAATGTGAAGCGTAATGAGAGATCAAATATAGACAGACGTTATTTTAATCAGTGTGTGGGAGGAATGAGGAAAGAGCGTGAAATAGGAGTGCAAACAGAAGGGGAGTGAAAGAGACGTCGAGCACCTTCAGGTTGTTCTTCCTCCCCACCATCTGTGCATCATCGCGGGAGTCCATGTACCTCCGCAGGTTCTGATGAAAGTTCCTCAGACCGTAGTAAAAGAATACATCGCCCTGAGGGAGACAGCGCGCTATCAGACGAAGTACTAGGATACATCATGTTGAAAGGAAACACGCTGATGACAAATTATGAGGTTCACAAGGTTGTCTTGTTGAAATTAGGCAGCAGAATTTAAAATATATATATATAATCTAGGACATCTTCTCTTAAAAAAAAACAAAAAAAAAAACTGTGTTTTAAGTGGTCTAAAATCTGAAGCACAGAAACTTGCCATAGAAAATTATTGGAGCCATTTGGATAATCGTAATCGTTTATACGAAAATTACAATGGACATCTATTGGGCAGAATACAGCTCATTTTTTAAGAGCTGATATATTAGATAATAAAATAATGTGTTACTTTATGTAGCCTAAATCATCCTTTTAGCGGTGGGACTGTACTAGGCAGATGAAAAATTCTGCCGGAAATTTCGCATATTATAAAAGCTGAATTGGCAGCACCATTACTCCAGTCTTCAGTGTCATATATGATCCTTCAGAAATCATTCTAATATGCTGATTTGGTGCTTGTTAGAAAACACTCTCTGTCTTGAGAATGTTCCAAATATGCCTCACCCCTCCTTTCTTTCCCTCTCCCTCTCACTCTCCCTCCTCTATCTGTTCTCTCTCTCTTGTATGGTGTTTTAATGTCTCTTACTCATATTCGAGCTCAAGACACATTAGCAATGTTGAAAACAGTCGTGCTGCTTAATATTTTTGTGGAAACCGTGATACATTATTTTCAGGATTATTTCATGAATAGAAGTTTAAAAGAACAGCATTTTTAATAAAAATGTTTAGAAGCCTAACATTATAAATGTCTTTATTGTCATTTTTTTAACAAATAAATTTTCCTTTGCTAAATAAAAGTATGAATTTCTTTAAAAAAATCTTCACCTAAAACATTTGAAAGATATTGTATCATATAATAGTAGGCTATATAGCCAGACCCACCGGGAAGGTTTTTGGAACCTGGAAGCTGACTGTGCACGTGCAGGCTGTTCTGGAGGTGATGGCATGTTTTCTCAAATCAAAGCACTGTTCACATGTTCCAGCATTGGTGTAGTCGACCTGTGCAACAACAAAAAAAAAAAAAAAAAGGGAAAGAAAACCGTACAATATGAATGTAAAATGTGACTGGTTGGAGTCATGGCAACACATACTCCCAACATGTTGAGCTGTGGCCCTCAGTCATTCTATAATTCATATATTAGTCATTCTATAATTTAGGGTATTTCACATCAGGCATATGACTTCACATGATTTCTCAATAAAACGACAACTGGTTTAAATTTATGTCTATATTTCATCAGTGTAACTTATGTATTAAATGCCAAGTTTAATCATTAAAGACTATTTTGATATTAAAAAGTTATATATATATATATATATAGAGAGAGAGAGAGAGAGAGAGATAGACAGATAGATAGATAGATAGATAGATAGATAGATAGATGCTGTCATGTTGCAACAAAAGATAACAAGAAAAAAAAAAAAAACATGCTACCTAGCAACAGCCATCACAGCATATATGCTGTCATGGCTGTTGCTAGGTAGCATGTTTTTTTTGTTTTTTTAGATTTTCTTTCTTTATATTACCCTATAATTTAGGGTATTTCACATCAGGAATAAAGTGTAAAATCATGATTTCTCAATAAAACGACAACGACAATTTAGGCCTATACTTCATCAGTGTAACTTATCTACTAAATGCCAAGTTTAATCATTAAAGACCATTTTGATATTAAAAAGTTATATATATATATATAGAGAGAGAGAGAGAGAGAGAGAGAGAGATGCTGTCATGTTGCTACAAAATGCTACCTAGCAACAGCTATGACAGCATATATATATATATGTATATATATATATATGCTGTCATGCTGCTATGTAGTTACTAAGCTGTTATGTTGTGGGTTTTTTGTTGATTTTGTTTGATTGTTAAAAAAAAAGTTCACCCCAAATCAATGAAATTCTGGTCTCTACATATAGTATGGCTGCCCTAGCAAGCAGTGCTTATAACAAACAACACAGTTGACTCATGGTCCATTGTAGTTAGCTACTTTAATTAAACAACTAAATTAATGTCTTTATCAGTGTATTATTAACAGTTTGGCTTTTGACCACCAACCTTGATGAAAAATATAATAGTAGCGATTAACCAAGATGTTAAATGTATCAAATTACATATGTTAGGTCTATTACAAGAAAAAATTGCAAAAGAACTTGACCAACACATTGTTACACTATAAGAACACTTTAAAGTCACTCTCTGATGGATTTGTGAGTTGCATTGACTTTGTTTCCACAAAGGAACACATCTTCCTGGTCTATTTCTCCTCTTCCGGCTGTCTTGCAAACTGGCACATGATAAAAAACATGTCTAATCTTCAGTTCATATGTGTTCTCAACAGTGATGAAGAGCCATATGCCCAGAAACAAGCACACGAGAGAGAGGATGTAGAAGGTTGGCAGCACGGTCTGTGCCGTGAGAGATGGAGACCAGGCGGGTAACCTCTGCTGTTTAAACGCTGAGTTATCCGGACGCCTCGACAGCGGCCCTGTACCTGCCTGCTTCTTTCCCATCTCAGATTCTCTAGAACCTCACAAAACTACTAACAACACAATTTCAAATAAAATTGTTTTCTTTAACTGCCACCGAAGGAAGTTTTCCCAGTTCCGAGTGTGACTGAACCTTTGAACCTGAAGGGACTGTTACTTATTAACTACAACCACTCCACCTTTTACACACAGAGAACTGTTCTCCCTGTCTTTAGCTCTGACTGTTAAACCTCCCCGGCACTCCACACATTCTTTTCCATCAGAACTGAGTCTCTCCTCATTCCTGGACTCTGCCGTAATGTGTGGGAGCAGCATCTGGGTGAATGTGTGTGTGCTTGGTGCCTGAGTTTGTGTGTTGCAACAGTATATCCTGAATAAAGTATCAACAAGCAATAAGCAGTATATCCTGAATAAAGTATCAACAGTCTATCATGGGAGTGGCTCCTGGTGTACAAAGACAAAATAAAAAAAGGATGGATGTTTTTGACCAATCAGTTTTTTTATTTACAATCATAAAAAAACATTCACACACAATATATTTTTTTCTTGCAGCAGACATATGGCACTAAAATACATTACAATAGCTCTATTACATGCTGAACAAGTAAATGAACATGAATGTGTAAATAACAGAGAACACAATGTCTGCTTAAAAGAGTCCTATTTTAACTGTTCCTTCCCTGCAGCTCTGGATTAGACCATGGTCCATCATTTTCAGCAAGTCTACTTTCACCTGAAACAACATAAAAAATAATTCTAGCAATTTTTTTCAGTTATCACAATGTAGTTAAAGTTTAAAGTGAATTAAATCCTAAATAATCAAAGTTTAGTGTATCAGATATGAACATTTACAAGCTAGTCTTTCTTTTCCTGGAAAATGTACAGAAAAATTCTATTCTTGCAATTCAGCAAGTAGCAAAACTTTTTTTTTATGGAACTTAAGAAGACAAAAATAATAAGTCATTCATTAAGTCCCGTTTCAACAAGAAATACAATGACACAGGAAAGAAACTGTATTCAGTGTTGTCACCATCACCCATAATTTTGGCAAAATCTACAGGTGCATCTCAATAAATTAGAATGTCGTGGAAAAGTTCTCTCAAATGTTATAAATCATTTCATATTCATTGCTATCAGGATTACAATTCTTTAAAAAGTCTTTATAATGCAATTATAAACAAGTCTGTCCCATCTGAAAGCAGCACATACATCAATGTTACCTCTGGTATATCCACCATTCTCCTGTGATAATGGTCTCTGTAGTTCCAGTCCAGAACCAGATATCTCAGTGCTTGTGTAGTCAAACCCTCTAGAGCACAAGCATCACAAGTCAAGCAATTAAAAAGTTGTTTCACAAAACCAAAAACCATGTAAAATAACAAATTTACAAGAAATGTGCATCAAAACAAACCTTTCTCTAACAGGGCACACATTCTCCCAGGAGTTCCAACAGCAATTTGGGTCACACCTTTACTCAATGACTTTATCTGTTCATCCACCTTGATGTGTTTTGCGAACAGCTTCAGCACTTTAGCTTGTCTTTGAACACCATCAGCTGCCTTAAACACAAAGAGAGGGAAAAAAAGACTAACACTTGAGAAGGCAACACTCTATTATTTAAAACAGAACTGCTGAGACTCACTTAATGAGATCAATGGTTCTTAGAGCAGATCCACAAGCGATGAGCAACACCACTGACCGGGTCTGGGTGTGCTGCTTCTGTATTTTTGCCCACTTTGGACAAACTGAAATAAAGATAGCAAAAAATTTTTTTTAAATCGAATAAAATAACAAGTAAATCTTAGGCCAAACATATAAGAAAACAAAAGTCATACATTAATGTTAGAGATGTTGATTAACATGTTAATTAAAAAAAAATAAAAAATTTACCCATTTAGCAAAAAAATAATGCAATAAAACACAATTACACAATAATAAAGCCCTCTGAGTTGTCTGTACAATATCATTTAAAAGTTTGGGGTCAGACAGATTCTTTTGAAGGAAATTATTATTTTTATTTAGCAAGAATACATTAAATGTATAATAAATGACAGTAAAATAAATACATGCTGTTCATCTGAACTTTATATTCATCAACGAATCCTGAAAACATTGATCACAGTTTCCACAGAAATATTAAAGGGATAGTTCATCCAAAACTGAAAATTCTGTCATCATTTACTCAAACTCAAGATGCCCCTTGAAACCTGTATGAGTTTCTTTCTTCAAGAAGATGGGAAAAAATGTATGGAAGTCAATGGCAAACCAGAAACTGTTTGGTAACCAACATTCATTAAAATATCTTCTTTTATGTTTAACAGAGCGAGCAAATCATGACAGAACTTTCAGTTTTGGGTGAACTATCCGTTTAAACAGTACAACTATTATCAACATTAAAAAATAATATGAAATGTTCCTTGAGCTCCACATCAGCATATTGGAATGATTTCGGAAGGATCATATGACACGGACGACTGGAGTATTAGCTGCTGAAAATTCAGCTGTGTCATCACAGGAATAAATCACATTTAAAAAATTTTAACCTCCTGAGACCCCGTATCCTCATATGAGGACATTATATTTTAGTGAATTTCTCTGAGACTATACATGCCACAGATGGATGTCCTGTACAGAGCACATTCAGGGCTTTTCAGAGATACTAAATGTTTGATAATGTTTGAAAAATGTCTGATATTAATTTAGTGATACTCTTATGGAAATATGATAATATTTTGTAATTATTTAAATCGGACTAATTTTTAAACTGTGTGTCATAAATCAACATCTCATTTTTTTTTATTTGAGTCCCGAGATGTCCTCTACCAAGAACGTAGCATAACTTATCATATTTTTTTTTTTTTAATTTGTAACATTTTTTTAATGCTCTAAACAATGTAATGACATGAAAAAATACATTTTTTTTCCCTAAAATGTTTTGCCGGGTCTTAAGAGGTTACTATCTCTCTTTAAGAATATGAAACAGTGCATAAAAAGGCATTTCACCTTATTTGAGGTAGGAAGACAAGCTATGTGTAAGGTCATTTCAGCTGAGGAAACAAGACTCTGAAAGAGAGAAGAAGACAAACAAAATCAACTCCTTATCCAGATTCAAACGAAACCACACACAAACATGCATTAATCAACTCACCGCTTAGCGTCAGGTCCCCCTGCTCAATAACAGAGCGGGTCTGGCTGTGGTGACTCTTCAAAAGGCTCAGAAGGTCAGCTGGAGAGCCCGACACAGGCTCAGAGCTCGTCAGCACATCTGTGATAGTTTTCTTCTTCTAAAGACAAAGGAGAATTATGCAACAATAGCATGTTTTACAGCACATACATCAGGGGCAAAGACAGTGACTAGAAAAGGAATGAATGAATTCAGATAAGCTTTGTCCTCTAATATAATTTAAGAGGCGAGTTTCTCAACATAGAAAATGTCAACCAAAATGAGAAATGAGTTGTCAAATGTTTAGTGAAATCAAAGCAATTCTGCAGTAAGTTTGCTCTTTTTATCATGTCTTTTTGTCTCTTTTCTATCAAGCATGAAGTGAAAATTATTCTGAAGCAGCATACTGAACTGGGCAAAAGAGTTTGACATCTACAGTAACATTAGCCGACATGTGAATCATAATTCTTACCTTTCTTCTCTTCTTGTTTTTGTTGGACTCCTTATCGCCCTTTTCCTCTGATCTCTCCTGTGTGATGAAACCTGCAGGGAAAGTAAGACACTCTTTACTTAAAGATGCCCTGGTTCTGTTTTTGCTCACAAGACCTTTTGTCTCAAATACATCTCTTTGATGAAAAACTTAAATGCCTGAACCCAAGAAAAAATGACTCACAAAGTCGAGGTTTCTACATGTTTTAAAGTGCCCATGTTATGCTCATTTACAACTTCATCATTTTATTTTTGGGGTCTGAAAGAATACATTTACATGATATAAAGTTTAAAAAAAAACACTGTTTTTCTCAGATTCTGTCTCTTTAAAGCCTGCCTTTCTAAAATACCCAGTCTGCTCTAATTGGTCAGCTGGCCCATATTGTTGTGGGTGGTCAATTGCATAGAGTGTGTCAGGGAAAGGTAAAATGAAAAAGCACAGTAGATGCCCGTTTAAATATAAGACTATTTTAACAGGTTTCTAGAAGAACTGTCAGTGGTTGACAAAGTGAGCACTTTTTATTTGAACATATTTTTTGGACTCTTCATTTGGCAATGAGCTCCATTTGCAGCCTAGAAGCAAAACCAGTTCAAGCATGTTTGAATTTTTAATTTTTAACTCCTGTGTCATTTCTGTCACTCTAGTATCACTAAACAGAATTGCAAAAATGTATTTTTGTTTTGTTTTTTTTGCGTATCTGTCATTGTTCTACAAAACAGAAAGCTCCGCCCTTGAACCCACACCATTGGTTTAGCAACAAGTGAGCTTTAATCAAGTGCAACCATGCCTTTTTCAGCTGCCTTGATTCTGGAAGTAGTTTTCCCATTCCTTTTTCCAATTGGGATTTTAAAAAAGTCTCTGTTAATGGGTTATAAGCCATAAACCATACCAGCCAACTAAGAGATGATTCAGAACATTACAAATTTATTTGAAAATAAGTGTACTTAATGTGTACTTAATGGCTTTAACGAGGGAAAAAAATTGAATTGCAACTGACAACCAAATTAAAAACAAAATAGCAAATGCAATGTAATGCGAAATATGCATATATACAAATGTTAAAGTAGTTTGAACGCACAGGGAGATTGACTCGATTATGTAATTTGCAGGGCTTCATGGGAGTGGCTTCTTTTGGCATTAGTTATAGTTCGTAATTAATTCCCCTATGGAGAAAATGAATGGGTTTTTTTTTACTTCCGGAACCCAACTGTCACACACTAGCCTATATTCTGTCAGAAAAGTCAGAAAATATGTTTAATGGCCTCACAGTCATCACCACCAGTAAACGTGTTTGTGTTACCTTACCCGTTTTCCTCTTCTTTTTCTTGGTGTTGTCTTGAATCTGTTATTCACCCTTCCTTTTCTTTGATGTAGATTTAATCAGTTGTTCTTCTGCAAGTGGCTGTGTCCTCCTCTACCGCTCTGACACACCTTAGCAGTTGGCAAATAAATGAAAACTGATTGAAGTTCACAAAAATGTCACAGTGCACATTAATAACACCAAAATAATATAAGAACTAAAATACAAACATTAGGAACGGCAATCATTTACATGGCAGAAAACTACATATCCCAGGATGCTCTGCGGACAGGGCAAAGAAGTGTTTTGAGTAGTCTGAAACTAGTAAGAGATGTTTGGCCATAGATCTGTGAATATACAACTAACCAAGTTCCAAATGGCGTTCGTTTATTTACAAGAGTTTCATGTAAGTTACAGCTGAATTTTTAAAGATCTAACGTAACAGAATCGTGTTGGGCAGAATACTTTAGAGCACTACGAAGTGTGCACTGGCACAGCAGGCAGTTTAAAACCGACACGCGCAGATCAAAAATACACGATACAAATATGACACTACAAAGTATAGCTGAAATAAATAAAATAATATGTAGTTTCACATAATGAACATGCCCTGAGCCCTGAACATGCCCTGATGTCTGGAGTTTGCGCACGGCAGATTCGCCCAAGGTACAGAAACTGCGCGAATCTACTAAAACAAGAGTATGTTGGAAACAAAAACGAACCGTCAAATAAAATGGTTTTCATAATACGACTTTTATATCATTTTAAGCAAAAAACATTCGAATGCTACTAAAACGTACTTTATTATTTTCAGTTATTTGATTGATTGTTGACTTAATTTGGGGATTTTGATTTTTAACCCAACATTCGTCTAAAAGTGAGACCGTGTGATTTTTATTTATTTATTTTCGTGTGGTTTCATTATGCGGTAGGCTATTCAGATTAACTAAGTCTGAACCACTAGGCGGCGCTGAGTCCTATAAAATTATAATTATCACTCTGCAGGGTGTTTTTACTCTCTCTGAGTATGTGTGTGTGTCCGCGCGTTCATTTGTTCCACTTTCCCTCACACTTGTTTGACTGGTCATAACTCTATAATTCCTCCTTTCTCATTCAATGCCCGCGCGCCCCTAACCCTGCGCACACACACACACACACACACACACGAGAAAAGCGCACGCAATTATTTATTCATCACAAACATGAATTAAAAATCTCTTATTTCCCTTCAGCGTACAGCACTGAAAGCAACTTCACAGGCTGTTCATCTAACACAGAGATCACTTGTGGTTGACCAAAGATGGAAATGATTTTGCAGAGAAATCCTCTAAAGCCATATCTAATTATTCAAGAGCAGTTGGCAACTGAGAGAAGGTTGCCTAGCAGTTTGTTTTAATGCTGTTGTCCCAAATACTGGTGAAGATTCTCTGAATTTTACAGTAAAGACCAAGTTCTTATTATGAACTGGAGTTGTGCAGCTGCCTTTTATGTGATTGAATTAAGATTATGCAATTTCAACTTGGTCCATGAAACAAGGAGGAATATTTTACAGCCTTGGACTTTCAAGTGCAACCTTTAAATACACATTTACATGCACACTCACACACAAAAAGGAAGAGAGAAAAAGACCCTCAACATTGTAATTTGCCCTTAATTACAACCCAACCATTCTCTCTCATTGTCTCCTTTCTTTCTTTCTTTCTTTCTTTCTTTCTTTCTTCTCTCCCTTAGTGAGCCTTAGTAACAAGTAGGTTCTCGTCATGGCAACATGCTCTGAAATAGACTGTGAAGCTGCATTGGATTCAAGCCGCAGTGGTCAAAAGACTGATGGGGTGTGGAATGATTTCACTGCATTATGGGATTCATTGTTTCAGTAGATTTTCCGTGTTATTAAGAGCTCTCCTTTGAGTAACAACACTTAAGGCCCACGGGAACGCAATGGAGTAATGCAGCAATCAAATAAATTCTTAAAACTGAGTGCAGATTGTTTCTGAGACTTTGACCCAAACTGACTTGCAGTACCTAACCTTATTACAGGATCAGTCCCTCTGGAGTAACCTGAGGTTGAGTGCTTTGATCAAGAGTTCATAGATCACCCCATTATGGGTTTTGAACGTGCGTGATTCATTTAAACGTAGGTTTTCAGAACAACATAATATGGCCAGTTACGTTTTTTTTTTTTCACCAGTGTAGTGAAACAAAATATTAGTAAAAATGAGTAGTTTATTATAAGAGCTCAAGGATTTGCTGGTTATTTAGCATGACCCATTAGCCCCCAAAACTCATATGGCAGCAAAAAGCATATTTTTATATTTACAGCTATTATTATATAGTTATTATTATATGACTATTATATCGTTTTTGGAGTAGTGAACACTTTTTAATATTTTTTAAAATAAGTCTCTTATGTTCACCAAGGGTACATTTATTTGATCAAAAATACAGTAGAAACAGTAATATTGTGAAATAGTACAAATAAATTATTATAAATGTTTTATATTTTAATATATTTTCAAATGTAATTGAATTGATGTCAAAGCAGTCTTCAGTGTCAAGTGATCCTTAAGAAATCATTATAATATGCTTATTTGGTGCTCAAAAAACATTTCATATTATTGTCAATGTTAAAAAAAACTATTTAATAATAAACAGCTTAATAATTTTGTGGAAACCATGATGCATTTTTTCAGTATTCTTTGATGAATATACATATTGTATATTGAATATTCTATTGTAAATTGAATTTGTATATTCTTTGATGAATATACAACACACACACATAAACATGTTTGTATATACACACACACACACACACACACACACACACACACACACGTCTGGTCAGCTATCCTTGTGGGGACTCTCCATAGGTGTAATGGTTTTTCTACTGTACAGACAGTATTTTCTATTGCCCTACACCAACCCTACCCCTAAACCTACCCCTCACAGGAAACTTTCTGCATTTTTAGATTTTCAAAAAAATTTATTCTGTATGATTTATAAGCTTTTGTACCCGTGGGGACCACAATTTAGGGCCCCACCGTGACACGAGTCCCCATGAGTCTGTGTGTAGTCAGGTTTAAGTCCCCACCAGAATAGAAAAACACGTACACACACACACACACACACACACACATACTAACACACACACACACACACACAGTCTGGTACACACACACACACACACACATTTTTGACCACTTTTGTCCACTTTTGACCACTTCCAGAGGTAATTGAAAATGCATTCGATCAGATTGCTTTTGTAGTAGAAATGCTTATGTGGTCATGGTCAAATGCATTCGAACAGCCACAAAAGACTTCTGCTATCCTTATATTTTTCCATAGATGTGTTCATACAGTAGGTATAGAAAAGAATCACCCCTCTTTAAAATAATACCATTTTGTTGCTTTGCAGCCTGAAAGGATGACAGGCACAGTTTTTTGTTTTATCCAGCTGTATTTACTCATGCATCTTATAACATCCAAGTGAAACACCAACATATCAGAAAAAAATTATCATATCATATCATATATCATATCATATCAGAAAAACAGAATCACTGAGTTGGAAAAAGGATCACCCCCTTGTGTCAGTATTTTGTTGAAAGACCTTTTGCTTTAATTACAGTCTTTAGTCTGTTGGGATATGTCTATTTGCCCACTCTTCTTTGCAGAACTGCTCAAGTTCAGTTAAATTTGATGGTGACCGTTTGTGGACTGCAGTCTTCAAGTCATTCCACAGATTTTCAGTGGGGTTTGAGTCTGGGCTCTGGAGGCCATGCAAGGACATTCACCTTTTTCTCCTTCAACCACTGTATGCTCAGTTTTGCTGTGTGATTTGGGTCATTGTCATGTTGGAAGGTAAACCTTCTTGCCATTGACAACTTTCTGCCAGAGGGCATTAGATTTTCCTCAAGAATTTGACTGTATTTTGCTCCATCCATTTTTCATCTATCCTGACAAGTGCTCCAGTCCCTGCTGCAGAGAAACACCCCCATAACAGGATATTAATACCACCTCCATGCTTTACTGTAGGAATGCTGTTATTTGGATGGTGAGCTGTATTGGATTTCTGCCAGACA
>NW_015656501.1:537322-541974 GCF_001515625.1 Sinocyclocheilus rhinocerous
TGACTGCATGTGGCCTTTCTTGAGGGAGCGGCTTTTTTCTTGCAACCCTCCCATACAAGCCACGTTTGTGGAGAATTTGAGATATTGTTGTCACATGCACACAATGACCACTCTTTGTCATAAATTCCTGCAACTGCTTCAGAGTTGCTGTCAGCCTCTTGGTCGCCTCTCTGACCAGTTTCCTCCTGGCTCTTTTATGCAGTTTGGAGCAACGTCCTGATCCAGGGAGGGTCTGTGTTGTACCAAATACCTTCCACTTCTTAATGAGAGACCTCAGTGTGCTTCTAGGCATTGATAAAGCCTTTGAAATTTTTGTTGTATCACAGCTGAAAGTCAAATGGCTTTGTGTGCCATTAAGAAGGCAATTAGCTACACCTGATTGAGTTTACAAATTGTTTTGTTTTTTTGGGGGGGGGGGGGGGTGATCCTTTTTCCAACTCAGTGATTCTGTTTTTTTTTTTGACATGTTGGTATTATATCTTTCACTTGGATGTTATAAGATGCACTGAGCAAATACAGCTGGATAAAACAAAAACCGGTGTCCGTCTTCATTTCAGGCTGACAGAAGTGGTTGAAAGAAGACAAAAGAGACAGATTAAAACACAGACTGTCATCCAATTGACCAAAACACATCTTAAACCTGGTGTAAACAGTGCCTTAGTTTTTTTTTTTTTTGGTCCATACAATTAATGTCAAAAGGCTCAAATGTTGTTTGGTTCCCAACATTCCACAAAATAATTTTGTGTTCCACAGATGAAAGAAGGTCATACGTGTATGGAACAACATGAAGATAAGTGATGACAGAATTTTCATTTTTGGGTGGTCTACCCCTTTAAGAATACAATAGACCTTGCCCGCTCCATTTTATCGTACCACTAATATTGACTATTCTGTGCCCCAAGCAGGGCCTTCCCTCAAACCAGGCACCTCATTCAATACATGCCATGGTACGGCACCAATCTGTGTTTGAAAATGGGTTAAGTATGCATAACAAATACAACTCCCAGTGTGGATGTGAAATTTACATTGTAGTGGCCTATTTAATATCAGCACAGCATATGATGCATTTCTTATATATGTGCACCATATGTAACGTAACGAGAGACAGGGCTGTTAAGTTGGCTGGAAGTTGCAGGCGGATGGTGCAGAGGGGTTTTTTGTCAAAGGTTGAGAAATAACAGGAATAGGTCATGCTAGAGTATCTAACAGAGCTTTGAGAGCCCCAATTTAAGCAGCACAAAAGAATGTGGTTTATGTTCAGAGCTGAGTGTCCTTACTCAAATGCAGTGCTGACAAATCCAGGTCAGCGCTTCTCATTTGGAAATGATAAGAGTTTATTTTGGCTGGAGATTCGAGCGCCGCAGAAAAGTAGGAAACAACGGCCGTAATTGCTTTCACAAGGCACAGAATCTCCTCTGCATTTTTTGAATTGTCATTCCTCCTCCCTGTGATGATGATTTGAAGATTAGAGGGCAATTTACCAGGTCCCCATTTGAAAGAAGAAAGGTGATTTAACACGGCTTTGAAAGACGACAATCTAATCTCTCTTTCTAATCATCCTCGCTTATTTTTCAGAGAATTTGACCTCTCTATTGTGGTGAGGCAGTGTGCGCAGATACACACACAAACACACACTCAAATGCATCTGTAATATAGACTGTGTGGGAGCTCAAATGGTGGCAATTTGTGCGGCTATAAGCGATTGGTTGACACGGAGGTGCTGATTATGGGGTATAAGTGTTAGGTTCCGATGGACCCATCCACACTGATGCCCTGATTATGGATAATTTACCCCTACTGTGGCAGCATGGGACTCTACCCACGCTCCCATTCTCTCTCTTTCTTTCTCTCTTTCCTTCTCTTATGTCTCGTCTGATATTGAAGAGAGATGGAAAGAAAGGTTGTCACCGATTCTTTCAATGCTGCTACCATGCCAGTCGTTTCTAGGGTAATGCAGAAACTCATAAAGCCACTATTGAATTGAATATCTGCAGTCTAATATTCCTTGACAGACCCATGAGGTTTTTTTCTATCCTTCCACCCCTTATGACTCGGAATAGCGAATAACCGTAAATGACGATAGTCAAATCTCTTTGGTATACTAGATGGCACGCCAGACCTTTTTCTTTTGCATTTTCTGCATCTAATTTAGCATTCAAAGTACGTCTATAAATTACACAGTGTGTGTAATATATAATCTAGTGTAAGTGTGTAAGAAACGGCCTTTCAGATCAAGCACAGAATGTAACGCTTCACATTAAATCATTTATGGAGTCTGCATTCAAACAGGCCGTGAGGAGGAAACCAGCTCCAAGTGCATACATCATTTAGCGAAGCATTGTGCGCATGGCATAGCGACATCTTCTTTATATGTGCGTTTGAACACATCTTGAACTCAACTCAAATATAACGTATAGTATTTTGCCTGGAAAGGCCAATGAATACGCCCACGTCGTCTTGCGTGTTACTCGCACGGGAACGATCTGCCCACAGTGACACATGCTGCCGTTAGTGTGTGGTCGAATGCAAGGACACAGATTTCTGCCATATGGACTGTGAGGCTTGAGCTACAACTGGGTTAAAGATGATTATTGATGTCCTGGAAGAAATGACTGGCAAAACAATTCCACTCGTATGATAAAAAAGACCAGTTTAAATTCCCAAGGCTGGTTCAGTGCTGGTCTGGCTTGTGGACATCAGCCCACCAGCATCTAAAATGACAGCAATGCTGGTCTCTTTCTTTTCTCTCCCTTCAGCATTCCCTTTATATTTTATCTCTGCACTCCCAATGTCATTCAATAAAGTTTGTCAGTCCTGCATTCTCCCAGATGCAATAAGTCTTTGATACTGCAACCATTCCTTTCCATTAGAGTGAATTCCTCTTTATCAATACTGCATTTAAATGCTGCAATCAATAAACAAATTATTCACTGAGTGTGGCATCTCTTCCCTGCTGTCTCACGCCGAATAGTTCATTAGTCCATGCCGATGCACTCTGTGGTGTGGAAATATTCATAGACGCATACAAAGTATTGACTAAACATAAGGCCAATAGCGCACTACTAGTTTTGACGTTAGTGCTATATGCAATAATTGCGTACATAGTTAAAAAGTATTTAGTCACTCAATATTTAGTACAATTCAATACTGCCAGTGTTCACAAAGCAGCATGTGGCGAGCATGCAAGAGTGATGACAGGATCCGTCTTATTTAAAACATCATTATAAGATTTGACTATACCAGCCATGTCAACAAGTTGATTTATTTATTTAATTAGTATGTATATACTGTATATGTGTTTGTCTGTATATAATATAATATAATATAATATAATATAATATAATATGTGTGTATTATATACATTAGACTGCCTTGTCAGTTTATTTATATTTTTGAAATGTATCAGTATATAATCAATATACATATATTTATGTATTATATTATATTATAATATAATATTTTATATATATATTGTGTATGTATGATATAATATAATATAATAAAAAATATAATATAATAATAAAAATATAAATAAAATAAAAGTGAATTTTATGCTCTCACTTTTGTCAGGGGATCTTGGTAATAAAAAGGTTTTTTTTTGTTTGTTTTTTAAAGTCACGATTTGCATGGTTATTAATTAATGTAGATTTTACAGCACAGATAATTTGATGTTGGAAGTTTGATGAGAAATATTAGAATTAATTTTGAAATCTCTGACTTTTGATTGCAGACTTTGGTATCCTGGCACATCTGAGTGCAGCTTGAGATGTGATTGAGCTCTCTAGAGGAGACATATGAGATTGCCCAGGTCTTTTTACCCAACAGAAGAATCTGAGAAGCAGAAGACCTCTGAAAATCTCCATTTGCTCTCCATTTAATCTCACAGCTGTTTAAACAAAGAAGTTTAAGAAGAAGTTAAACAGATCCCATTTGTGAGATTTCTTTCCTACGGAAAGCTTCTTCTTCACATATTGTAGGTAGGTTTGGTCTGGATACAAAACAGTTATTATATGAAATGGAAACTATATCCATATCCTGACAGTATAAAATGTCCTCAATATGCTGAACGGCTGAAATGCTCACCATGCTGTAAAATAGAGTGACAATATTGTACAGTTATGTATTCCCAGGTGATGCTGCTCACTTGCCTGCACAGATTTTACATACCCAACAGCTCAGCAGAACCCGGGAAGAGCATGACTCAGAGAAGCGCTCATACTGCCAAATGAGGATGAAAGAGACACTGGTTTAATCCACCCAGTAGATATAAGGAGGGGTTGAGAAAGAGAGAGAGAGGTAAGTCCTCACAAACTGTGTCCTATTCTCCCTTGAAAAGCTGCAGGGTAATTCACTCTTCTGAATAGCACTGTCCACTCAAATAACGCAAGACTCATAGTGATGTACCGAGATCCTCTCTCTGGAGGATTAGGGGCAATATGATGTGCATTTTTATGTGAAGGTGGATTTGTGTGTGTGTGTGTGTGTGTGTGTGTGTAGGTGCGTTGTGCTGTGTTTAAATGTGTGCATAGCAGATCAGGTCTTAGTCTTGAGGCGAGCCGAGTATGACCCACTTTCCCTCTGAGCTTCTCTGCTAGAGATGCACTCAGGCAGGCAGGCACACACTCACACACACACACACACACACGCTAAAC
>NW_015656501.1:542196-559966 GCF_001515625.1 Sinocyclocheilus rhinocerous
AGGGGAGATAGAGAGAGGGAAGGAGCAGGGAGATGATGATACATAGCCGCTGCTGCACTCTTCAATTCAAAAATCAATCCCTGTTCCAAACCCGCCCCTCCAGCACTTTGTCATGTGCAAAAACACAGCGCCCATTTTGCTGGGGGATTTTCATCCAACAAGTAAGCACAGCTGCACCCCTGTGTGTGTGTACTTGTGTGTGGGCGTGCATATGTTGCATATGCATGCGCAGAGAGTCGTCAACCTCGGCTACATGCCAGCATGCGAATCCTCCATATAAAATGGCCTATACGTTAATAGTCCATTTAATATTAATGAGTCCCAAGTGTAATTGTATCACTGGGAAGACCTGCATGGAGATTACCCATCGAACTCTAACCGCAGAGCGCTGCAAGCCACTAATGTATATTTATTATCAGGTCAGCGCTCGTAATGTTGCACACTATTAATGTGTGTTTCACACATGCTGTAACAACACTGTTAAAATGATGGTATACAAGGTCAAGAAACATCTAATTTCATCAAATTTAAAGTCACCGTGAAATCTAAACGGACAATTTTTTTTGAGAATATTGCAGTATTTATTATAAATGATTTATTCATGCACATAATTTTTTTTAATTCATGCATGCCCTTATGTTAATGTTATCAAAAACATTAACATTAGCTCAATGTCACGTGTATGTTCCTATTGAGTTCCTGTTTTCCTTATTTGGTCTTTCCTGTTCCTGTCCTCGTTGTGTGAATTCATATCCAGCTGTGTTTGATTAATTAGTTCATTTGTTCCCAGGTGTGTCCCATTGATGTCTGTGTATTTATAGTGTGTTCTGCCCCTTGTTTCCTGTCTGCTGTTAAATGTCATTCATAAGTTCCAGTATTTGTATCCCTTTGTTTATTGAATTAAATTCTAGTTAACGTATTCTCCAGTGTCTCCTCGTTCCTCCCTCGTGAACTGTGACACTCTACAATAAGGTCTTATTTGTTAACATTAGTTATACCACAGGGCTGTTGAATGGTTGATTCTGATTGGTTGATGAACATTCTAAGGTGTGCAGTTATTTCCCAGTAAAAGCACAGCTACAGTATGAAGTAGATCCAGGTCTATCAACTGCATTATAGTTCCATATCACTTCGCCAAATTATTTGTTTTTTCAAAGGTCCTTACAGCATGCAGCAAATAAACCAAAACCCACTAAGACACTGATCAAGCAAACATATATAACTAACAATGGGAACAATTTCATGTTTTTCCAACTAAATTAATTTTTATTATCCAGCTCTCTATCTCTTACTGCACGCACTGACATACAGTACAGACACACACTTGAAAACTGAAGAAAGCATGCTCATGCACAGAAACTTCTTATCAACGCTGCCCTGCCATTGTTTTGGATAAATAGTTTGCATCTGAAAATCTACATGAAATTTCTCAGTAGCGACGTGGCAATGGAGCTGTTTTTGAATCAGTTAAAATTACAGTTTTGCTATTAGTAGAGACCCTGTTGCTGAACACTGGCTGAGAGATGCAAAGAAGCAGTTGATTTGCACATGCTTAATCTCTCTCTCTCTCTCCCCCAATGACTGCATTAGTCTGCATATCAGTGGCTCCAACCTCCATAGCTCTAAAATGACGTTTTGGAATTAGCACCGGAGGCTTGGGTTAAAATGGGAAAGAAATTAGTTCTACACACAAGAGTGTTTGAAGGACAAAATCCTGACAAATGTATTGAAATAAAACATCTGAACAATGTCTTGAGGTGTTGTATCCATGGTATAAGAGGAATAATTGAATTCCATCACTCTCAGAAAAAAAAGTACACAGCTGTCACTGGGGAGGTACCCTAAGGTACAAAAGCAAAAAGTTACTATGTACACTTAAGATACTAATATGTTCACTTAAGGTTATTAATATGTACAGTATGTACTATAAAGTACTAAAATGTACCATTTAGGGGTAAATAAGGTACAAATATGTACTTTTTAGCTTTTTTACCTTAGGGTACCACCCCAGTGACAGCTCTGTACCTTTTGTTCTGAGAGTGATTGAATTATTTAAGAAAAATGCATACTGTCATAATTTTTCTAACTTAATGCATTAGTTAACATGAACTTTTTAATGAATTCGAATGTATTCTATGGCAATCTGTGATAAAGTTGATATATTACAGTTTGAGATTTAAATGGGATGTGTAGATACAATATACAATATGTAGATATACTGTATATATACAATATGTAGTTTTGAAAGTTATGAACAAGCAACTTCTGGGCAATAAAATGTTCCTCTATGCCTTTACAAGAGAACCCCTTTTCAAAATATATTGTGTGTGTGTGTGTGTGTGTGTGTGTGTTACAGAAGAAAGTCAGTCTTGCAGGTTTGGAACAGGTGAGTAAATGATGATAGAATTTTCTTTCTTTCTGTTTTCTTTTCTTTTTTTTCTTTAAGTTAATTTATTGAGCAGGTCTCATGTAATGTTTTCTTGTATGTTACAGACACCGTCACATTTATATTATGTCAGAACGACACTGTCAGTGGCAATTGGTTCAATATTGTCCATGTATTTGCAGAATTTCTAATTATGACCGTATAGAACCACACCTACAAACTATCTACAATTGTAAAAGACTTTAAACCAGTGATTATTTGAATGTAATACCAGTGAAATCCTGAAAGAGACCAAGTGGTTTGGCACTGTGCTATACAGATGATTATACATTATTGGAAATTACTACTTGTAAATATGGGTTGGTTAAAAAAGAACCACATGAATCCTATCATTTAAGTGGCTGAGGTTAGTGTTATCAATTTTATGTGAATGCATTTTGGTTTGCGTATGAAAAGCAATTCCAAATGTTATGAGTCTAGCCTCAACAGCATCATAACTTCTCATAAAGTATCTGGACACTGAAGCCACACTTAAAAATGTATGAATGTCATTGCATTAGGTGAAATATGAAACCAAGCAACATTTATTTAAAAGAATGATAGCAGAAGCACAATTTTCAAGCAAAACTTTAAATTGATATTTATGTCTGAAGACTCCACTAGGTTTGAAATGTCGCTATCTACAGCAAGTGGCCTTCATATATTTTTCAAGTGTGGCTTAAGTATCAAAATAATTTTGGGGGCCATTACTTTCTGTACTTCTCAAGAAAGACAAAATCCCATTGAAGAAAATAATTAGCCTGGCATGATAAACTCTTTTTATGTACTCGTCTTGTGATTAGTTTTCAGATGCAGGTCTTTGCGAGTGCCACCTTAACATAAACACAGCTAATTAGCGGAAAGGCAGATGTGCGCTCGTGAAGAAAAAAATTTAAGTGAATATAGAGAGAGAACAGGAAGCAGTCTCTAAGCTCTTTTTGGAGCGCATTAACAGTACTTGATGAGTGGTAAAATGCTGCATTTGTCATTGTGACACACTCCTGGCCCCCACAGAGACAGACTGCAGTTAAAACTCAGCTCTGATAGATTACAGAGATGACTACATTCATAACCCAGCTGTATACCTCTACGCTGAGACGTTGCACGCATATGTCCCGCCTGCGGATGTTCAGGTATTTATTGATGGATGCCTTTGGATCTGCATGGAAATGGCCTGTTATTGCTTTGTTTGCCTCTCAGTAGTATCAATATGCCTAATGAAGAAGATTACAGGACATGCATACTAGATGTCCTAAATGATCTACTGAAATTTCCATTTCCATAAGAAACTCCAAAGCGGTGAAAAATACTCAATGCCGACATGTGCAAATATCATTTACCAGGGGCCTTTATTGTGAAGCCTGTGTTGTGATTCTGTGAATAGTAATATGTGCAGTTTAGCTCTAATTTACCTCTCTTTTATATTGCATAGTGTTCTGCTCTGATTATGAAGTCACTGCGCTTCAGTAATAAGGGAACATTTATTCATGTTCTGTGCATTTTATGTGCATTTAATAAAAATGCCTACTCTGACTATGCTTAGATGTTGCTCTTTCATACCTCAGGAGATTTAATGGAGTTCTGTTTTATTTAAGCATCAACTCTGTCTCAGATCGTTCTTCACTTTTTATTTCTCCTTTGGAATGGAAACCAAATGATGGAGTTGTTGACACAAGAATATAGAGCTATTCATATTTTATCATATGAATAATTAAAAGAATAATAATAATTGTAATAATAACTGAATTACTATTATTGAACAATTACAATGATTGAATTACAATTATCGAACTCTTATTGAATAATAATTCAAAAGTCCCATTTAAATAATAATTATTATTGTAATGAATAAATAGTCTTGCGAGATTTAATGATGATTCATCATGCATAACTAGGATTTTCAAAATGAGAAGAAAACACTTATTTTTGTTGTTGAGGTCAACGGTAGTGCGTCTAATTATCTGTCTCTTATAAGAACAGGAATAGGCAGATGCCAGCATGAACACATCCACTCATCCTTGAAAGCCATGAACAAAATTACACATTTTTACAACATACTAAAAAATCTGACCCAGACAAAATGAACACAGTTTCACTTGCAGCATGGATAAATGAGGCTTGTGCTGACCACAATTTGTTTTGTGCTGTGATTTATTGGCTGCCAAAAGCATGAAAACAATGAAATTCAGAGAAATTTAGAAACCAAAATTGATAATTTTCCAGTTCGACCTACAGTATGTCTTGTTAGAACTTTTGGCTTCTATATTTCTTGGTAATAATAATACTGTTATTAATTATATTTATATTAATTGTATTAATACATTTATGAATCCAACTAATTCTTAATTTATTTTCATTTTTGAGTTTAAATTAATCATGGTAATATAAATACTACTTCTATTGATATAATTTATATTAGTAATATTAATAATATCCATTTCAATGTTTGATTTTAGGGCTAATTTGTATAATTATTCATACTGTGTTGAGTTGTCACTTAATGTCCAATGTAAAATCTGCATCCTAAAGCAAAAGTCGAGAGTCTTTCTCTCAGGGGAAAAATCTGAGAAGCAGAAGACTTAAGCATACGTTTCCATTCACTCTCGCATTAATTTCATTGCTGTCTAGCCGAAATGCCTGCCTTTTTAAAGAGATCTCATTTGTGACTCTCTTTCCTATGGGATCTAACTTCCGCATGAGGAGATTTTTGCTGAAGTGCTGTGCTGAATCTGTCCCGTGGAACGAGATGAGGTTTGCCTGTGAACATCTTGAGATGTCAGTGCCTATCTGGACTGAGCACTTCTTGAGGTCATAAAATGTTGACGTTGAATGCGTATTTTCATCTGCTACCATCATCCCACATTCAGGGCATCCATTTTTAGAACAAAAGCCATGATTTCATATCCCAAAATAACAGCGACTGTACACAGGAGGAAACTGTCTTCTGCACAAACATCACAAAGCCACTCAACCAAAGAAATGCAGGTTACAACAAACTGCTTCATCATTATCTCTCTCTCTCTCTTTCGTTTTCTTGTTGTCTTGAGCTCTCTTTTTCTCCTCTTCATCTTTCTGTTTCGCTCTCTTTCTGTCTCCTCACTCTCTCAATCCATCCCTCCTTTTTGTCTGTCAAGGAGTGGGCTTTGATTAAAATATATATCTTTTTGTCCCTGAAACCTGACTCGGTGTACTCGCACTGTACCAGCTCACATCATTATGCGATGAGCACCAAACAAAATCTGCTCTTCTTTGTCTTATTCTCGTCTGTGACTCATTCATTACCATGTGAAAGATCAAACTCGAGCACTATAGCTCTCACAAAAGAGAAGCCTGCTAAAGTGAGTTTTCATATTTAAACAAACAAACAAACAAGCAAACAAGCCAGCGAACGAGCAAACAAACCACCCTGTGCCGCAACACATCACATCCTCGTTTAACTCTATGGCGTCTTTGATTCACGCTGCAGGCTTCTCGTAACTTGCCTTATGAAACCGAGTAGCTTATCTAGAGCATCTTGAGATAAAGCTGGAGGAAATATTGTTATTATTTCATTTATTTATTTATTTTTAAACAAGTTGAGCCAATATACCCAGGCAGGCCTGGTCCTCTCCAGATGGATTCCAGGCAGCCTCATCTTCTTCATCCATTATTGATGAGTGGGGCAAAGAGAAATAGGTCAGAAGAGAATGAACTACATTCTCTTTGTTCACTCTGCTTGTTAGATAAATGATTGAGATTTATTGCTTCCACTCTTAAATTTAGTCACTGGCCTCTGATCACCTTACAAGACTGCCCTCAGATGATTGTTTGCAATATTAATATATACACTTCACTGCTTAGCCTTGTTCCCAGGTGTAAATAAGTCATTCTTTTCATGTACATGATAGACAGAAGTGGAAGAAGATATAAATGCTGAGTTAAGTGTGAACTCAATACAATACCAGTTGGCCGCTGGTTGACGGCAAAGATGGATGGATTATGCCCCGGGCCAATAGGGCCAGTGTTTTGGGACCTTTGACGGTTAGAGTGCTCCACCACCTGAATGTAAAATTCAGAATGTAAAACTGAATGTAACTCTGAATGTAAAATTGACATAGACAGATGAAAAGCACTTGAATATGTGTCAAATATGTGATTTAAATTAACAAGTGGGTTTCTTGTGGTTTTGAACTTGTACTACATCTATCTATCTATCTATCTATCTATCATCTATCTATCTATCTATCTATCTATCTATCTATCTATCTGTCTGTCTGTCTGTCATTCTATCGATCCATCCATCCATCCATCCATCCATCCATCTTTCTATCTATTGTTTCATCCATCCATCCATCCATCTGGCCTACATTCCTTCAAACTTTGTCAAACTTTGTCTACCCAACATTCAAAGTTTGTCCTATCAATTACAGTAATGAATTTCTTGGAATATCAGTTCATTTTAATTCTACTACCTTACATTCAAATTCAAAATGCAATTTTGCATCCTGTTTGTTAACTAAATACAAATTCAGGAATTGTATTGGTCAGACCTACAAGTAATCCAGCTCACCAAATATCTAAACCATCTTTGAACCTCTAACGGGCAGCTTCAATCACATATAAACCATTTGAAACCAGATAAACATCTGTTTTTTGTTTTTTTTTCAGCATGGCACAGACATAATGTAAGGGCTAGACTGTGCTATCAGGGACTATAGAAAGGTATCTCTTCAACGCCGGTCAACAAGACAGCGCACTACAGGTCAACAAAGAGTGTCAGTATGTGTAATTGTTTGGAGAGCTTCTACATGACTGTGTGTTTGCACGTCTATGCCCTGAACCTTTTGGATATCACGCCAATTTTAGTATGTTATTGTCAGTATGAGAAATGGGTTATTGTTCTGTATTCTGGAACAAAGTGCAATAATTCATTACAATGCTAATTCTGCTGATGACCTTTCTGCGGGTACGCTCGCCCATTTACACACGAACACACACACATTAATCTTCCTCCCTAAATTAACCTTTATTAGAACAGTGTTGGTGTTCAGAGGGCTAAGACATCGATAAATTAATTAGAATAAATGTAATTAGGAGTTGGTGATTATGATTAAAGGTTTGTTAGAAAAGTCTGTCAGAGTGTTTAGTTTTGCACATTGTGTCGTGCAGCGTGCCTAGAGAATGCTCGCAGCTAGAGAGAAACTAAAGGATGACTTGATTTCCTATGAAAACCACTATCACAATGCCATCTGAACCCAAGGCATTTGCTCTTAGGCTAAAAACAAAACTTGTCAAACTCAATTTGAAAAATGGCTGCCGAGTCATTGTTTATAGGCACCTGATCTGCACTGTGACAGCTACAGTAAACATAGAGCATTCACCATGAAAAACAGAGAATAAGCAGATTGAGATACATGCTATAATATAACTTTTTAAATAATGTTTATTACAAAATAATATGGATTCTTCCTCCAAGAATTGTTTATTTGTGTATGACTAATACAGCTACTTTTGTAACTACACTCTAAGAAATGCTGGGTTGTTTCAACCCAACTTTGGGTCAAATATGGACTAACCTAACCATTGGGTTAAATTTTTAAATTACATTTTTAACCCAAAAGTTGGGTTGAAACAACCCAGCATTTTTTAGAGTGTAGTAACTATATTTGCAAAGGTATGAGCAGAATTATGTGTATATTTGAGTAGATGTGGCAGAAATGTCACCGAAAGTGATAAAATGCCTCAGATATTTAAAAAGTTGTGGCAGAAAGCTCCTGCAGCAAATTCTTCCATTTTGTGGAATCTGTTATCAATCATATTTATATGTAATATATCTTATATGGTGACAATACAGAACTGAATAATCCAACATGAAAACCTGCCAATTATTAATTGCATTATTTACTTAGATTTTGATTTGATTTTGTAAGCAACAGCCATAATTGTTCAACTTTTTTATTAATTCAGTTTTTAAGTTTTTGACATAAAAATCCAGCATGCAGCATTTTCATATTGTTAAAATCATTTCCACAGGGCAAATTTTGCCCCTCAGTAAAACAGTTCATTTGTACCATTTGACACATGTATTCTTACTCCACTCTATGTACATTAACCTGAATCTGTTCAGCCCTGATACACCTGAGCAGCTTTAATCAGGGCAAAGGTCAAAGCATATGGTCAGGGGTCAAATTCAGGATCGCTGAAGTCATGAGTGTTAACCCGTGAGGTTTATTCTGACAGGCATTCTCCTGCTATATCTGCCCCAGTGATTCATGGGCCATTTAATGCAATCTGTCACACTCCAGCATCATCCTGAACTCTACACTAGCTGACACTTCAGAGACAGCTCTGATAAATGGGGCTGTAGTCTCCAAGGAGGCTGTTTTGGATTCAAGTCATGGCTAATCTTAAAACAAACATTGCAATAATTATGTCTAAATTATCTCAGTTTAGCTGCGGTGTCATGTATAGATTTGCTTGTTTTATCAAATAACAGTTGGTATACACTGTAAAACCGGATAAGTTAAAGGCGCAATAGGTGATTGTCTTCAGAAACATTTTTTGTTATGCTGGTTGAAAGTCTCTTCACATCCCGATAGCAATCATTAAGTTAAGTGGTCTAAATGTATTTGTCTGTATTTATATATTCTGTGGAAGGCTCAAAAAAATTGTTCAAACTGATTACATCGAAATCTTTAAGTTATATTAACTAAATTTTATAAGTTAAAGAAACATCATTTAAGTAAATGTTACTAAGTAATTTTAACTGATATTAACTTAATCTTACAAGTTACTACAACATTATTGATCAAGTTCATTTTACAAGGAGTTTTTGGGTTCACAGAACCAATTAAAATTAAACAAAGGTGACTTAAACATTTTTGTTACATTACAATTAAGATTACCTTCGTAAAAACATTAGTTTTAATAAATAACTATACACTAACTAAAATAAAAATAAAATAAGAAAAATGGGTTAGAAGACAATTTAAATGCAAATTACTATTTTATTAAGTAACCACAAATCATTAACAAAACATCAACATTAAATTGTTTGTCAAATGGAAATACATTCTCCAAAACAGTGCAAGGCCCTTGAGAAATGAGCTGAGATAATAACTGTCACTTTTAGAAGTGGACAATATGGATATCTGGATATCACCCAGCTGTAAACACTTCCCTAAAATAGGAACACTTCCAAAATTCACATCAAACAGTAACTTTAGAAATATAAAAGTAATACTAGAATAAAATATAAGAGAAATTTCAAAATAGAGCAATGTTTTTTGTTTTTTTTTAAACAGTCATTTCTATGAGTGGATGAACACATGGTACTGTATATGGAACTTATACCATTCCAGAAAATCAACTGAGAAAATGTTCTGCAAATTAAATACTAGACAAATATTGTAAAAAAGAGAGAAAGAAATAATGTACTAAAAGTGACAGAAGTGAAAGTTTAAATGAAATGTCAAATAAAACAGTACCTTTGTAAGCTTTGTTCAAACACCGAGGAAACTCTACTGACAAAAGTTCATTTTTAAGACTCAACACTCTGGGTCTCAGCTTCCCATCCTCCAGACCGACCCATCAAGAATTTGTGGGTAAAGTCAAATGTATTGTCCAACTCTTTTAGGGAACTTAGATCCAAGGCGTACGTTAGTCCAAAAAGCATGACAAATGCATGAGCCAATGAGGGGAAATCGTTAACTGTTACCCAAAGTACAACTTCAGTCTTCTCTGAGCAGAAGAACGTGGCAACTGTTGAATTGTTACTAATGGAGAGGAAACGAAGTGACACATCATCAACATCTGGTTCATCAGACTGTTCTACCTGAAGACAAAAACAGAGTAATGTTACTGTAAAGTTCCAAAGGCTGACTGCTAACAAGTGACATATATTTACATCTACTCCAAACCATTCTATCCCATACAATTAACTACAATTATAATTGATAGCCTATATTCAAAACCTGGAACTAGAAGCAGAATGACACTTGCATGGCCAGAGAGAGAGTAAATTAATGGCAAATGTTCATTTCTGGGCAAACTATTACTTTAAAGGGATAGTTCACCCAAACATGAAAATTCTATCATTAATTACTCACCCTCGTGTCGTTCCAAACCAGTAAGACCTTCGTTCATCTTCAGAATACAAAATAAGATATTTTTGATAAAATCAGAAATCTTTCTGACCCTCCATAGACAGCAATGTAACTGAAATATTCCCAGGTAACTATCCCTTTAAATATAAAACATTTTCAAGTGTGCGAAGAAAAATATTTTTTACCTTTGACTCCATTTTAAACCAGGCCAGCAATCCAGGATCTCAGCAATAGGTAGGTTCCAGCATCTCTATACAATGAATGCGTATTAAAATTAATAATTGGACATCAAAACACCAAACTAAACTTCCAGCTGCTTCACTTTTATCCTGAAAAGAAACAGATTAAGACGTTAGTCAGGGGCCCGTTCTTCGTACATCACTAACTCTGTTAGCTGGATTTGATTGTTGATACCTGTCCTTACAAAAATGTACAACTTGTGGAACAAAGTGAATCAAATTATTGTGAAACCTCTATGAAAATCATTACTTTATGTCCAGCAATGCGAGGCAATTATAATGAAATATACGAATCAAAACCGCCATTTTGAGGTCATTACAATTTGTTACCTGAAAACATTTTAATGTGTGCACACTCGATGCAAAAAGACTTTGATATATATATAAAAAAAAAATCTAAATACAGTTGATTCATCAATTCAATCGATTTTTGACCTTTAGTGATGCGGGATAAAATGGCTCAAATCATTTGCAAATGCATAAAATGCATTAACTGCTAAGACACTAAACACCATTTAAACCATAGATTTAAACAAATAAAACAAAGAACTTAAATGTTAACTTACCAGTTGCGCAGGTAACTTTAGCACAATGAAGAGAAGCTTATCACCAGCAGGTTCAGAACACCGCATGCCGAGTTTCCCCACAAAGGTCCTCACAGGCGATCGAAAAATATCCCCTCCTACGTTATTTCTTTAGTCTTTCGCACATTGCAAACTTAATACAATAAAATCCGAGGCGAGTCAGCGAGCAACAACAACATGGCGTCTTTTCAAAAAGTTGCAGCAGCTAGTTGAGGGCGGAGCACGTAAGCACGTGCGTGACGTCAGACGGGATTGTACTAAAACTATTTGAGTACCCTGCCAAAAACAAATGAAAGCATTTGAGTGCTGTAAACTTAAAATTACATTTTTATACTAATTACTCAAAAAATTGGAGGCGAATGAACGTTTTTATTTCTTTTGAGTAATTACAACCCAATTCCTTTATCAAAGATTTACTATTTGGTCTTACAGTGTACCAACTTCATTGAAATCTTATTAAATGAAGTGAAGAATTCGTTTTTTTTTTTACTCAATAAACATATATAAAGAAAGAAAGTCCTGTAATTTATTTAATGCTTTCACACAAGTGTAAATAATGTAAATAGTGGTACACCAACCATAAATAACAACAAATAACATATTGTTTTTATAAAGGTGGGTGGAGTTTGTGAAAATAGTCAACAAGCTTGGTCTTTTTCACTCAGTGTACATAGAAACTGCCTTAAAGGGTTCTTTGCTGAACCTTCTCTTGAGTTGTCTGAATGGTCCTTTGGAGATTAAAAAGCTCTTGTGCTATTCTTTAGATCAATGTATTATTTTCATATATTTTCTTTTAAAGTTGTGTAATCAAAATTAGAGTCATTATCATTTAATATATAACATTTGATAGTTGGTTGAGGCATCTGGTAGGAGATTTAAGATTTTAATTAACACTGCTTAAAAGCGAACAGAGCTGATTCTTATTGTGTAAACAGAGTGAATGAAAACAATTATAGTAATAAAAATAATTGACTCGTAAGTAAATAAAAAAGCAGCTAATAACCATCTGATTGTTTGCTTAACGCATGCTACGAGTTTGTAGAGCTCTGTTGGTTCGTGTGCCTGACATTTTAATCCTCTTTGAGCTTAAGAGAGCTGTAGTCGTGCAACTAATGTCTGCTGGATCACAGTATTGGGTTTCAAACGCTTAGCAAAAAAAGGGGACTACATTCATGATATGTATATCCCAGAAGGCATCGTTGTAATGAGGTCTCCACCCCTTTTTCAGGGTCGCAGCCTATGTACTTCAAATATATATCGATATTCATTTTAGTATAAGCTTATGTTCTCAGGGATTTGGATGAAATGGCTGTTTCTGGAGCTAATGTATATGCAAGTGAGCAGCACTGTCCCAACCCTGCAGTGATGAGAGGAAAAAGAGGTGAGAGGACAGGCACATATTGAGGGATGTGGCTCCGTTGTGCTCAGACTCACTGGGGCTTTGGTGTATTATATGAAAAGCCAGAGTTAATTTCATTTCTATATTAATCTCACTCAAAGAAAAGTCACCTGATCTCATATCACCTTATAAAGATGTTCAAAGGCAAGGGGTCCAGGAGGACACCCACTCATTTCTACAAGAAAAAGGAAGAGTGTGCCCTTCAGCTGAGTTATTTTAAAGTCATCCACCTGGACTTTCATTGAGGAACAGGAGAGGACAGATGAGAGAGAGATCGGGCCTCCCAGTGCTGTTTCTGGGACAGTTCCCCTGACCACAGACGACTGAGAAAAGAATGACATGCGTGAAGGAAGAACCAAGGTAGAGGTAAAGGAAAAGCAGCAGGATGGAAGAGCAGTCAGCCATGATGTCTCGTGGGGCTGAATCTCTTGGAGGGGATTTGCGAGTGTGGTTTTTGTAAGGACAGAGATTATTGAGATGAAATTAGATGCCCTTTTCAACATGCCACCCACCGTAATCCTGCGCCGTGCAGCGATAGCACAGTCACCGCTGACTTTTTAAGGACGCTGTGACACTATCAGAATTCCGCAGACACAATGACATCGCCACCCTTTTGCAGGCTGCATGACATCGTCAAAACCCTCCCAGGCATGATGTCATCATGCACCCTCCACTGAGAGTTACACTGCTGACCCTAGAGGGTGGTAGTATGATCAAAAGCTATATGAGAAATATTATATAATTCAAAATTACTGTATTAAATAACAATATGGTAATGCCTGTGTTTGGAAAATACATTGAATTAAATATTATATGAAGGATAGATTATATAAATAAAGGATATAAAGCAGTCATGTGACAGATACTTGGCAGGCAAAACGTCCATAAAACTGCAGCACAGCACATTTTACATCTGTTTTAAGTGCACGAAAAGAAAAACAAAACAAAAATGTCTGAACAAACTTAAAGTTTTGGGCACCCGTGATTCATATACAGCACCCAGTATTTCAATGACTAAAACAGTGGGATATTCTATAACGCTTAACGTGAAAAACTCTTATAGGCTTAATGTACTAAGAGAGTCAAATATTAAAAGATCTGATTCAGTAGGCTATATAGCCTTCCTTATTGATGATGCATAGGCCTACTACAGGCAAGCAGATATGCTCAGAATATGAATGCAGTGTTAAATTGCACATAAGTGTTTTAGTTTTCTATATGAAAACACTTATGAAACTTTGCGAGTTGCATTCATAATTAGTGTACACGAGCTTGTCAAATAATTTCAAATCTCAATTTAACGGCTGACGCACTTCTACCGTCGCAATACCGTCATAACCGTCCACCAGATGCGTCGCTATTCCTGCATGGACTGTATCCTCGAAGAATTTCTAGACATTTCGGAATGTTTTGGAGGCGCAAGGGTAAAGGAAATGAATCAACTTTGACTCACAATTAGTCGCAGTTCATAAGTATGGAAAATTATTTGGAAATATTAATTTATTAAGTGGCGCTTCCCGCATCGGCACACTTGACTCATCGGCGACAGATTCACGGAATCGTGCCCGCAGCTCTCAGTGGAAATGAACCTACGGGTGAGTTTTTTAGAGCGGCTTTTTGTGCTTAAAAACTGCTATCCTTTTTAACTTATGCTGCTATCTGTTTGTCTGCTCATGGAAAAACTATTCATTTGCAAAAAGCCAGAAATGGTGAAGGAATAAAGGTTATGTTAGTGCCATAACGATCTCAGAGCTTTGTGGCCCGCTTTTTATTTAGTGACTTGCAGTTGTAATTGTATTTTTGCCATATGTGGTCTTAGATATTTTTATGATAAATAGTTTATAGTTGATTATCTATTTTGGAAAATTTTAATTTTGTTTTCAATTATGTAGTTTATTTTAGCTAACACTGCATTATAAACAATAAATGCGACAATAAACATTGTTTACATTGTACACTCAAGCATTACATTGCTACATGTGATTGCAATTCTTAAATATAATTAGGCCCATGGCAATAGCCTATATCCACCTAGCTATATACACCTTTGCATGTAAACGTAATGTAACAGTGATTAAAGAGTTTATATTTGTTAAATAAAAAATTATAACAATAATAATGAAACATAGATGAATTACTTTTTACAAGAAGTAACACAATAATGTAACTGTAAACCCATTGCTTTCTAAAGTATTGCTTCCCAACAGTGCTCTCCATTGATAAAATGAAATCTCACAGATGCAGTGAAATCTCAGGGTTTCCATGGTTACACTGTCACAGCCACATCATTAACTGCCCACTTTCAGAAACACAGTAACAACCCTCTGTTATGACCTCACTATAGCTCAACAGGCACAAAATCAGCATCTTTTGATGGTTGGATAACTAAAACACTATCATAAAATCATCCCATCGGACAGGATGACATGGTGTCTTTTTTATCCTTTAAATAAGCAAGTGACTTCAAATGCATGAAGTGTTATGCATTTCAAATGGATTATGGTATCGAGAACTTAAATCAGTGAAGTACAGTACATCACCTCTTATCTTGCATGCTGCAGTATGGCGTAGCTCTAAAGTGTATGTATGTGCAAATCTTGATATGCTATAGTAGTTTTTCCTTATTAAGATAGCTTATATGTTTGTAAATTGGATATTTTAGTGGGTCTGTATCTGTCATTTTAACTTTTCTCAAAATATTCACACTGTAAAAAACAGAAACTGAGCCCATTCCAGCACTGTGAATCTAACAGCTGCTATTCAGCTGACAAACTGCACTTGTAACTGGGTTATTCACTGGACTTCACAGATGTGATGAATGCATTTTTATCTATTATTTAGTTTGCTGTAACATTAGCATTATTTGAATGTTAACTGGGCACTATCGTACTCTCTGATTGGGGCTATCAAAGCATCTGGAACAATCTGTGGAAATGAGTTTGAGAGCAACAGCTGATTTGTCACACGTCTTCCCATGTCCCCCCTCAGTAAATCATGCCAATTAAACCCTCATGTGTCAATTATTGTGTTTAGCTGGAGTTGGTTGCTGATGAATTATGGGTATATTTGTGTGAAAATAACCTCAGCTGATGCCTAATAGGCAGAGTAACAAAAATGCACTTCTGCATAAAAAACTAATTCTCCCTAGTACATTGTTAATGGTTTTATCTGAATCTATCTAGATAGATAGTCTTCTATCTATAATGATCTAATTGTAATTTGAATTAAAAATGTATGCAATTTAAATGTTTTCAAGTCTGCAGTAAACTAATCTAGCAGCCAGTGAATGCCTTCATACTTAACGTTGTTAGAAGAAAGATTAAACATAGAAACTTGGATTTTCTGAGCAAGTTAATTGAAGTTATGTTAACATATTTTGCATGTAGGCCTGTTAACTTTTTAAACTCTGTAGAATCTAAAGGGAGAAGTAGCTCCTCTAGCTAAACAGATGCTGGATCGTTAATATTCAAGCAAAGGAAAGAGTAACTGTTCGGCACTTTGTAGCAGTACAAGCTATGTTTAAAAATTTACCAAATATTCAAAATGCATAAAGTTCTTTTTTAAGTCTCACGGTTCCGTGATTACAATGAGAACTGTTTTTTTTTCTCAGGACACTCTGACAGAATGTTCCAACTACCAGGTTTATTTATTTATTTATTTATTTTAAATATATGTCCCATCATGAATGTAAATGTCACGTTAAAGTAAACTCGGCTAGTCATGTAACAGCATTCCTCTCATTAAGCTGACCTTTGTCATCAGGTTCTGTATTAAACTCAGTATGATTCTCCACAGATTCGACCATTCTAGCAGAAAATTAAATTAACATAAAATCAATTAATACATTAATTAGTCTGGTTTAATCACATCATTCCAAGTCTACTTGGAGACTAATTATTTATTTCATAATTAATGGAAGGTGATTAATTGTGAGGTTTAGAACGGGTATGTGCCTTATGCCAGACCAGTGCAAAAGGTTTATGTTAATGCAGACCAGGTGCTACTGTTTTCCATTTTATTATCGTGTTTAATCACGATCACTTTCAGATCTGTCTTATTGTAGTATGAATTGAGAATAGCCTGTATATGCCATGTGACCAGGACACGTGTCAAGTCAAGTCACCTTTATTTATATAGCGCTTTATACAATACAGATTATGTCAAAGCAGCTTAACAGTATTAATCAGAAAAATAGTGTGCCGATAATGCAAGAGGACAATAGTAAACAATTTTTCAGCTCAAGTCAGTTCATCATTGATTCAGTGATGTCATCATCCAGCTCAGTGCAGTTCAAATAGTATCTGTGCAATCAAGTCGACATATTGCCAGAAATGAAGTGTCCCCAACTAAGCAAGCCAAAGGCGACAGTGGCAAGGAAACAAAACTCCATCTGTGACAGAAATGTAAGTTGTCAAGTGACAACACTGCCATACAGGTGATTTTTTTTATTTTTTTTTATTACAGGAACAATCCCCCTGGAGTAACCTAAAGTTATCAATGACACAGTGGTGAAGGTTCACTGCAAAGAAATATCTCTTTAATTTCTTTGATATCTCCATTGTCTCTCCTATATGACAGCGAGAGCAAATAGATTCTCTGATTTTTCTCTTAAGAAAAAACCTCAGTAATCTCATAAGTGTCTTTTCTGGAGTCAGAAGAGATCAAATAATGCCTCAATTTGTGCTCATATTTGCCAAGATTTCAAAGTCTACAATCAAAAGTCAGAGATTTTGATGCAAATACAAACATTTCTCATCAAATATCTGTGCTATGCTGTAAAAATGAAAAGATACTTGATACTTGAGGTTTCTCGGATCATATGGTGATCTTTTAATATTCTCAGCGTGAGTACCCTTGTACCCTTACATTTACATTTATTCATTTACTAGAGGCTTTTATCCAAAGCAACTTGCAAATGAGGAATACAACATACTGTAAGTATGGCAGTGACATAAGTGCTGCAGTATGAAGTTCCAGCAAAGTAAAACAGAGATGACACTGAGAAAAGTATAATTTTAAGAGTTTTTTTGTGTGTGTGT
>NW_015656501.1:560058-582191 GCF_001515625.1 Sinocyclocheilus rhinocerous
GTGTGTGTGTGTGTGCATTAACAGGATTCAGTTAAATGCTTACTGAACAGATGTGTCTCTTCTGGAGGTGCCTCAAATATTCTATAGTGTGCTCAAGAAAATCCTATATATTTCAAGTGTCTCCAACAGGGGCACAGGCTTCCATCAAAATTAGTGTCCCTATATTTTGACATATATATTTTTTATTCTTGTTAATGACTCTGAATTGCAGGTAAAGGACCTGCAGCACAGAGTCATTCACAAGCTACATGCAAAATAAAGATCTGCTCCATTGCTAAAAAACATTAGAATACATTTCTAAAGTGGATTATAAGTAAATATCCACCTCAGGCATTGTTTTTGTTTTCTGTTTTATAAAGTATCCTGTTTCGATGTGAGAAACCGCTGCAAACATCAAAAAGAGAATCTAAGAATTTGGCATTCTTAACAGCTGATAGAGAAAAAAAAACATGACATGATAGCTGGAATATTGGGTTTATTTAGGATTTATCAGTAGTAATTTACAGGAGCACAGCAGTATTTGACTGAGGCTTGTCCCCCAGTAAAAAGGGTCTTGCGATCTTATGATGATGCCATTAACAGTCTTTAGGGTTTAGAGTTTTTGCAGGAGCTTCTGATTATGTTTTGCTGGTATGGTGCAAACCTTAAATTTTTACAGTAACACTAGTCCCACTAATTTTATAACTGCATGCTCTTTGTCAACATGTTTCAAAGGACCTTTAGAAGAAGCATCTCAATTTCATTCAAGTTGTGTTGAAATAGATCAGACTAGTGAAATAGGCTTCCATATTTTGAAGTACATCCGAGTGAAACAGATTATTGAAAAAGAAGCGGGGACTTGGTTGTTGATTGGATGGTGTCAGGTCTGAATGTGAACTTTTGCGAAGTTTATGCCAATGCAATTATCAGAGAAGTCACCGGAAGTTCCTGTTATGACATTTTGATTAAAAATTACAAGATCAAAAAAGTAAAAATAAATAAATAAATAAACACATGCACAGATGAATCATTCACAATAAGATCAATAAAATACATTTAGAAAATAGTCAAGTCAAGTCACCGTTATTTGTATAGCGCTTTATACAATACTGATTGTGTCAAAGCAGCTTTACAGTGTCAAACACGAAAATAGTTTGTCAATAATGCAAGAAGACAATAACGGTAATTTTTCAGCTAAAGTCAGTTCATTGATGATTCGGTGATGTCATCATCCAGTTTAGCTCTCTTCCAATGGTGTTGTGCAATCAATAGAGATTTTTAATTTAATGTTGTTCATTTTAATTGACAACCAAAACAACAAAAAGAGCTTCACTAAGTCTCCTGAGCTGAGGGTTTTCAAACTGCAGCCTAAAGACTTGCAGGGAGTTTCAAGAGGGTGCTAGAGGGTCTGTGGAAAAAGTGAGAGAATTTATTTATATATATATATAATTTTTTTTTTTACAATGTATTTTTTAGCAATCCTGTCCAATCTAATGTATAAAGTTAAATATGTGTTTAACAAAGTGATTTTTGAAATAAATCGGTTAAATTTGATATTAATACTGCTTAATTTTTATTTTTCAGTTTGAAAATCAAGAAATTTATAATTTTTTTAATCTAATTACAGGCTCTAGTTTAAGCTAAATATGTGCTAGGATTCTGATGCACAGCATTATATAATTCGCCATGGTATACTGTGGGACAAATGTCCTGTTCTCTGGGCTCAAATCACTTCTACATCCTAACGAGACTCCCATCAGATGGCTTCGAGCAGTCAGACACCTGCTAGCTGAGTGTGTGTGTTCAGGGTGAACTTCCTCCTAATTAGCTGTCATTTGCTCTGTGCCCATATCATGGGGTCATGTTATCATTGGGGCTGATGTATTCTCTGTAAAACCACACCACTCCTCCAAAGGGTACGTTTGAGGGGGTGGATGGAGGCGACGTGAACTTGGAGAGTTAATGAGGAATCAGACATAATTTAAATGCAGATGCGTGTCATTAATCTCGGTGTCCTCCCTCACTCTTACTGGCGTTTTATTCACTCGCTCTCTGAGTCTTCTGGAATCAAGCTAGCCTGATGTAATTTGCGGATAAAAGAATATTACACAATACATGATGCGTTTACGAAGCCTTTCTGACCACCGGGGATCTCTGCTGAAACGCAGCGCGTGTAACCTTACCGCTACTTCCTGTTTAGATCCTGTGCAAACTTTTCGTCAGTTCTGTTTCTCGTCCAAGCTTGCGAACTTCTCTGAGCCCACCTACACAAGCCTGTATGGCTCACAGATGAGAGTCGAGATAAATGTGCAGTCAGCTGGGCTCACATCCCAGAATAGACCGGTAACTACGGCGACTGTACATTGGAGCGAGTGTACTGGAGTTAATGTAACCACCCTTTCTGCGCTCCGCTCACTCTTTCACGCTCTTTCAGAGTAATTTGCACGTAATTGGCGGTCCACTGAGACGGCCCTTCCACTGCACGTCCGTCCCTTGTCTTTCTTTGATTGTGAAGTGGATTGCTCGGGTTGTGTCACTGATAAGGCATGTGTTTAATCGATGTTGAGAGGTATCCGTGGTGATGACATGACCCTCTCGATGGCGTACAATAATTATGTACACCCCCAGCATGCGGCGCTTGATCGCAAACAATGTTTGATTTTTTCCCCCCACCTCTTAATTATTTTTTAATTAGCAGCCTCTACACGAGAGAGTTGGAAACGCTAAGCACCGGAGATCATTCCGTAGTTAATTACCACACACACACATACCCACACCCACATGATATAGATTTTCTGTGTATTTTGTTAAATATCAATATGATATGCATTACTTTGCATATGTCATCTTGTTTGTCAGTTGCAATAACACCAGCATTCCCTTATCGAGTTTCGGAGTGATTCGACGCACATATTTGCGGTCTTTAATCAGCCATTTGAAAATCAGAGAACAAGAAATGAAAGGAATAACAGAGAGGCTTGTCTGCAGAAGATTGTATCTCAAGATTCTAGATCTCCATAATCACACTCTTTATGAGGCACTGGTTGGGTGATTGTTATAGTTTCTGTCCTTCTGTAGGTGTTTGTGTGGTGATTAAAATCACCATGACAACAAAGAGCAGCTGGGCCAGTGCTTAGAGCCTGCAACACATTACCTGTTTCATATTGAAACTCATTTCAAGGGAAATAGATGTGCAATTATTCAAACCCTCTGAGTTACCTAATAGCAAACATCAGGCGTATATCATGTCTAATGTAATGGCAAACATCAGCAAATATCATGAATGTATCAATGTCATTTGTAGCACATTTGTGATTAGTAATATCTAGTGCTGTCAAAGTTAGCGCATTAACATGTTAAAAATATTTAGTAGTAGTAGTACCTTTATTATCCCGTTGGGGAACTTCTGTTTCGGTGGGTTTGAACATGCGTTTCACATAGAAAACAATACAACATAACAACAAGAACACAAACATGAGAAAAAAAACACGCTATCTTTCATTTAGACATTTCACTGCTTGTGGTAAAAATTAACATTACATTTTTTCCACCTATTTTTAAGAAACACTGGCATCCTAAATTTTCGACCTGAAGGCAAAAGCTCAAACTCATCATACAATGGGTACATATGGTCATATGTAATTTGCATAGCTTTACTAAGGCATTTAACACAATTAATGCAGGGGCGGAGCTAGAATTGGCCACCCCACTCACAACTGCTGCTTCTGTCTCTTTTTCTTGACAAGAATTGCATTTATTTAGATGCAGAACGTCTTTACGACCACATCAAACGGGAGACTTTTCAGACATGCACTCCAAATTTGCCTCAGCACCAGGCGCTAGTCAAACGAGCACAGAAAAGGTACAGGTGACGACGGAGCTTCAGTAGAACAACAGTGAACTGAGGTCAGATGAGATGTTGTCAGGCCATGTCAGTAAAAAACAAATTTCCTGTCCTGTCAGCCGTTACACTGTGCTTGTAGCACGTGCTCTTCAGTTGGCACACAAATGCAGTGGCGTGCTGTATATCATTTCATATTAAAGCGCAAAAGAAACTATGAGCATGCGATGTCGTAATTATGTCATCAGTTAAGTCATGAAGTTACCAAAAAGGCGATTAAAGCTGCCTTAAAACTGTGCGTGCATGTAAGTATCTTTTATATATGAGTCAGATTTAAGAACATGTCTCAGAAACGCAGTATTATTCAAAACTGCCCTGTCTCCCTCATCTAACACACCCGATTCAACTCGTCAGCTCATTAGTAGAGACTTTAAGACCTGAAGTGGGTCAGAAAAGGTAAAGAGTTGTGAGAAAATACGATGCGTGTCAGATCTGCGTCATGTTCAGCAGTGGCAGCTCTTAAAGTAATAGCAGCCAAAAAACCTAAAAACCCAGCTGCTGTGATGTCTGTTAATCAAAGAACAAAAGAAAAAAAGAGGAAATCAATAACTTTTGTAGCTTTAAGGATTCATCTACAGTATATTTAATTTAGAATTTAGTGTTTGATAACTTTATTACATTTCTGTGTATTTCCTACTTGCTGAAGGGCACAGGTAAATATGACATTTATTATAATGGATTTATGTGAAGATTTTTTTTAAGTTCACTTAAATTAGAAGTTATTTTTTAAAAGTCTAAGACATGTTAAAATTGATAGCTCTCAATTATACTGTAATGTAGAATGGCTATAGTCAATGGTTAAATATTAGGAATAAAAAATTAGTTGTATTGGTATCAGTGATACTCACCTTCAGTCATAAAAAGATGCCACTAAACAAATATTAAAAATATACTGTCTTTATGCTGTTTCTACATTCATTCGAAGATTGAATTGCAATATAAAAATATACTAAAAAACTTTAATGTTAGGTGGGATGAATTGCAATTAATTTCAGAATTTTTTTTGCAATTAATTAGTTTTTATTTTAATCGATTGACAGCACAAGCAGTTTTCTTTCTTTTTTTTCCAACCCAGACTCATTGGAAAAGCGTGCCTGTGTTAACATTTCTGCAAAATGGTATTATATTGCTTCTTGCATGTTTTGCGACATATTCAAAGTGAAATGTCTGTTGAGTGGCACTAAAAGTGTGTTCAGTTTAATCCAAAATAGATGAATGTGAATCTGACAACATTTTATTATGTTGGTTGTTGTACGTGTTGTGGCAGTTTGTAAAAGAAATATCTGAACTGACAGTGTTAACATAAGCAAACATGAGACAAAAAGAAAAAAAAAACAGATTTGCTGAAGTAACCATGCCCTTTTGGCTTGCTTATACAAGTTGTTGAGTTGTTTTATTGTGATTCATGTTTCACTGGACTGTACCAGGTGAGCTACTAAGCAAGTGTGGTTATGTGATGCAAATGTCAATATGTATTAGTTTACAAATCATGCACTATGGTAAAAGTGTTTTAGGTCATAACAACGTATTGTGCAAGGAACCACACAAAGATAATTCTTTGTTAATCAGTAATCTGCTCTTGTCATCATAATGGATATTTCAGCTGAAAACTGCAGGAAATTGTGTATTGGTACATTTTTGAAGTGTTGCAGAAATGTCACCATAGGCAAGTTTTTCGAGTGAGCCTGCAGTAGCTTGCTTTTTTTTAATTTACCATACTTTTTAAACTATATTGCAGAATGCCGTACGTATACTGCACACTAGGCACATTTTCTGTATGCATGGAATACTCAGATGCCAAAATACTGTACCCCACATTGCAGCGTGCTCAACCTTCATTCTCAATCATGACAAATCAACCATGATTTTTGACACTTTCCATTCCATTCCAACAAAATAAATAGGAGTGGGGAAAATGTCCAAACAAGCAATGAATTCCGGAGCAATAAAGCAAACCGAGATTAACTGTAACTCTCAGAGTGAGGACAAAGGCTGAATAACAGCGCAAACCAGTAAGGATGCTTCAGGTTGATTGAATTGTTATGTTTTAAAGTATTTTTAACAGTGTAATGTTAAAAAAAGGCACATATTTATTTTTTGGTGAATGAAATATGCCACATTGCAACGGCATGTGACAACGTCACATATTAATGTCTGAAATGTTTATGCTGGCACAATGCACAGTATGTATTAATAAGTACGCAAGTATTTCATTTTGAACATAGGCTTTATTTGCTAGATTTAAGTCTGCGATCTGCGGTGCTTGTGCAGTTATCTTCCTGTTGTTTTCCTCTTCAGGATCTGTTTTTCTTTGGAGCAGCTGTTGAATTTATTGTTTTAGCATTCACATATTCGAGTACATGAGCCAGGCCATATGGTGGCAAATCACTGAGCCAGGACTGGAGAGATAGATAAAGATAGAGAAAAGCACACAAAAATTCTTTACTTGCCCTCTCTCTTTCTTTTTCGTCTTATCATTAGCACTGTTATTAGTCATGATGTTGTTATGGTTGTTAAAAGTGAAGGTTGATTGCTTTCAGAGTGTATTTATACTCAGCAATGCCGAGAGTGCAGGATTGAGTGTGTGTGGACAGGCACATTTTTCACCTGTTCACCTCCTCTTATCTGGGCTGCCGTTCAAGGTCTCGGGTCTTTACAATGGCCCAGACACAAATGCAGCCACCCAAAGAGTGAAATGACACGGGCAATTTCAACATCTATCTCGCTGCATATATTGACTATATACGAGAGAAGTGCTTCCGCTAGAAAGCCATTTGTATGCTTTGAAATCCAGAAAGGCTAACAATAGCCTTATTTGTACTGCAAAAAGTCTGTTTGAGGAATGATAGGCAGCTGTGAACCTTGAGTTCCGTTAAAAAATAAAGACAGGCTGCACCATAAATCAATAGGTGTGTGTTTATCTGTTTACATGTATTTGTGTGTGTTTTTAGTGATTTATTTGTGTTAAATAACAATACACGTCCATCTAGGAAGAGTGGCATACTTTGACAAAGGAGTAACTATAGCAACCTTCCCCCTTTGCTTCATTGACAGAGTGACGGTTTTAATGTTTCTGAACGAAATGTGGCCAATGAACTTTCTGAATAAGTCTGGATGCCAGTTATGAGCCAAATCCGGGCTCGGGGAAGGAGTTATGGAGCCGTAACCAAGGGCATGGATCAGAGAGGTCATCTATCTCCGGTACCTGTTTTCCAAGGCGGACAGGCCCTTGCCTCCGGTGTGTTTATTATAGCCTGTATATTATCAGACGCTGTGGATACTACCGGTAGTCCCTGAAAAACTTTATGAGCTCCCTTCATAGAATACATAGAGAAATTCATTGGATGGCATTGTCTAAACCTCAAACTCGGAGACAAAAAAAGAAGCAATCTAACAATATTTAACTGTGCTTAATGTAGTAATATTACGTTTTATTAAAATCAAAATGATTAATTAATATGATTAAATTTACTCATTTATTTATTTATTAGTAAATTAACTGTTTATTCTAAATCATTAATTTTTAAATTATATTTAAATTTAAATAATTTAAAGTAAGGCCAGTACAAAATCATTCTTAGATGAAAATGAAAGACAAAAAACATGTATTATGGAATTATAGCACATTAAATTTTTTTAATTTATTTATTTATATTTTTTTTTTGAGGAACATGAAATCACAACTTTTTACAGCTGGGTTTCATTTATGAAAGTTATGACATCATTATATTTGTCAAGCATATTTGCAATAATCTGACCAGATTTCCCCAAATGTGGCTTGGCTGTTTATTACAAGAAAAACTCTACAGGAAGAGGTTGAAAGTTTTGGACTATATGAGAATTTAAAAAATGAAATTATAAAATGAGCATCTGCCTATTTCTATTAAGTGGTGGAAAGCAGGACCCCATTAGGCGTCTCTCCCCCTCCCTCTCTCCTCTCTTTCTGTGTGAAGTGCTTATTATGAATGTTCCATATGTTCTACATTAGAGTTGAGCTCAAGTGAAGATAGATGTTAATATAATCAACTCGCCCCGCTTACAAATACACTCCCTCAGGACTACAATCCCCACCCCAACACACACACACACACTATATATATATCATCTCCTGCGTAGTCATTAATCAAATATTCTACAAGCTGTTTTAGTTGGTTTGAGAGGCACTTTGCTGTGTTTAGACAATATTGCATCTGGTTTTCAATTGATCAGAATGGTCATAATGAAAATACAGCTCTTGTGCAACTGGTGTAACTTTATTTTCATTTGATTTTTTTCTATATTTTTTTAAATTAAAATATTTTTTATTTAGTTTAATGTAATCGCTTGCAAATAATTAGCAAAATTTCAAAAGTCACATTTTAGGATAATTATGTAATAACACACTGCTTAAAATAGTGTTGAAAATAATAATCAATATTTATTTATTTCTTTAGTTGGTTATTTAGTTAGTTAGTGAGGGTTGGGGTTATACTTTAAATTTATAATCTTCTCATGATAATATGCAAAGGGTTTATAGTACACAAAGGCCTTCTGCCAATCTCCTCTTCAGATGTCACTGTAGCATTGAGATTTGTCCTGCTTAACTGTTTAGGTAATCAGCAGCGATTGTCCATATACATTTGGCCATTTGTGTTTGGTTTCCCTCTGTATCTCTGTATATTTCTTGTCAGCAGTACTTATTTGTATCTAGGTTTTAATGCCGTGTGTCATCAGGTCAGGTAATATTATGGATTGTTGAGTGATTGATTCCTCTCTTTTCCTGAGAGATTTCTTGTATTGCTGATTTTAAAATAGCTCACCTTTCCATATTGGCTTTTTATGCCATTTCTGAGGATGCAACAGTCGAGTGTTACACTTATCTTCCCCCGACTGAAACGCATAATGTATTGTTTTTATGGATTGCTATGACAGCGCTCGTAAGAGAGCAACGACAGAGTCGGCATTCATTAGTACCTTGAGGATGTGACAATCGAAATTAGATCCCTGTGATGCACCGGTCCATATTTCATCTCAAACCTGGAGGCCTTTCGCTGCTTACATGCCGTGTTAGGTAACCCATGCTTCATGCAAAATGCCACTGTCAGAGTGTTCTAGCGTGGATTAATGTGATATTCTGCACATTCGATTTGTGCTTCTGCTGTTTTCTTGGCTTTTTCCCAGGATTTTACCTTGCCCTGTCCCTGCTCTCCGTGCTGGGTCAGCGAGTGTGTGTCGGTGTAAAAGGAGGGCTTGTTCATTTGGTGTCACCCTGCTGTTAACCAGATACAGTTACTGAGGTTAAACCTTGTCATATACCACTGCCATGATCTAAATGAGCCAAGCCTGTGGTTTGTGCACAGGAGTACTGTTAAACTAAAGGACATGCCAAAACCGGCTCACACAAGCGCACACACTGGGCATCGATGGTAAAGATTCATCTGGAAGAAAAACAGACTGCGAGTGTAGCCAAGCGAGTCTGCACCAGCTGATCAGTGTGTGTGTGTGTGTGTGTGTGTGTGTACTTGGAGAAAAAGCAAAAAAACATCCAAACCAAACAACCAAAATGTCGAAACTTTGAATCCTTTGTCCACTAATGTGACTTGAATCAATAAACTACCCGTGATGTCGATAGGCTGAGTGCTCATTCTGAAACTCATCTCATAGCTAGCGGCTTAATTTCTAAATACACACCTTTACGCGGCCAATATTAAGACACCCGGCATGCATTTTTCTATGCAGTAGTAGTTATACATACATACGGCTGTCTAAACAGCATCTGCGATGTTCAGAGAAGTCTGAAATGCTGCAGAAATGCAGAAATAAGATGCCTTAGATTTCATTTTTCTTGCATTGATTCACTATCAAAAATACAGGCAGCCAATGTTTAAACATTTAGAAACTTATTTCCAAACTGCTGAATTTTGAATTTGCATGTGAAAAAACTATAATGAATAGGCCTGCATATTTGCATTACTACAAAAAGTAATCAGTCATGTCAGTACTGTTAGTTTTACTTTTAAAGACAGAAATGGGTTGTTAAAGGAGTAGCTCACCTAGTAATAATAATTTTTCTCCCAGTAATCATAATTTTGTCATCATTTACCATTATTTAGATTGTCATTCCTTTCTTGTCGTTCATTTTTTTCTATGGGACACAAAAGCAGATGTTTGGCAGAATGTTCATGCTGATCTTTTCTATACAGTGAAAGTGAATAGGGACTGAGACTCTAATAATGGAAAAAATAGGGTTGTTGATTGAATTTCAATTATTCCAGTTATTGAACCACATTAATTACAGTTAATCACATTATATCAATATTTGTTAAGTGAAGCCCCAAGAAGAAGATGATTCAAGCACATTATTGTGGAAGACGAGTAAAGATGAGTAAATCAATGAACAGACATTAACTAGCGGCTTTAGAAGTCAATATATAGTTTTATTTCCGCATAACTTCACAGCAGTCCATATTGCAATCAAGCTGTCAATCAGTCTGATTCAAGGGCTGTTCGCACAGAACATATTATGTCTGTGCTATTTCTTAAATTTTTCGTCTGTGTATACATGCATATTTTGTATACATGCAGTTTTGGTCATTGTATTGCATTTCATGTTTTTCAGCATCTCATGCTGTGTTTTTAAGTTGCAGTTTCAAGTTCAATTTTAAAAAGTGTGTCTCAAGGCCCCTGTGTTTAGTCCCATTCCGTTCTGCTCCAGCTATTTTTTGAACACAAAAATGTGAGCAGCCTCTCTGTTTCTGTGCCGTCTGCTCTCAGTAAGTGTAGTTTTGTGAGACTAGCAAAAATATAGTGATATTATAACATACAGCTTGAATTGCTCAGATGGTAGGAAAATTTCATAAGGAATTTATGAATGGGGACATTATAATTGTGTTAATTTGAGATGTATTTATAATTAATGATTAAATGTGCAATTTTTTTTATAAATTATAATGAATTGTTTTATAATATATTGCTTTTTTAATCTTTTTATACTTATCTTTTAATGTTAATCATGCTAAACCTGTTAAATTAACAGCCCTGCAGAAAGATTAATTGTGTAAATTGTTTATAATTTTTTAATGTATTGAGAAATGTTGCAATTGACTAAATGTTTTTTTATATATAATTAATGATTAATTGTATTCATTTTTTAAAAACGTTTTTATACTTTTTGACCAAATTTGTGCATTTTTTTTTATAGTTTACCATACTAAGTGAACTGTTCCTTTACAGTTTTTTACGATTGCTTAAGCACAATTTTGAAAACAGGGCCCGGTTTGTCAAAACACTACACACAATTAACACAACCCTACACCAAAGTAGCACAACACTTCAGATCATTTGCAAAATGGAACACTTTTGTCAAAACTATACACAACTTTATAAAAACAATATTTTGTTACCATACGAAACACACACATTTCATATGACTTTAATCTTTTTGAACCAGTTACACACCGCTGTTGCTAACTTAAAACACTTTTAGCAAGTCTAATTCTCAGTGAATAGAGTACTGTAAATGAAGTACACAGAGAAAGTGCAACTATACAATAGTTCACCAAACACTACACAAGACCAATGCTGCAGACTGACAAAAATATCATTGATTTCTCTCCATATACCCAAATCAGTCAACATGGAACACACACATAATTACATTAACACTGTGCCGTTCTATCCCTGGCACACTGAAAGTTCTGGAATCTAACGGACACCCAGCTCAAGTTTGGCAAGAGCTGAGGGGTTTTATATAGACTCACATTAATCTTGTGGCCTTCAGAAAAAAAAGGCCTTATTAACCCACATAACCAGAATAAGATAATTACCTTTGTTACTCCTCTTCTGTGTTTAATTCTCGGGGGTGTGTGTGTGTGTGTGTGTGTGTGTGTGTGTGCGCGCACATGTGTATAGGAGGGATACTATAATCTATGAATTATTAATACATTATTATCTCTTAATTAAGACTTATCATTTTTCTGACATTTTAATATTGCAGATGCCTAGGAAGTGTTGTTTCTTTTTCTTTTTTAAGCCTGCGGGGTGTCACGTCAGCAAAACCATAATATAGTCACAATATGCATGAGAAGCAGTTCATCTGCAAGCTGCATGTGAGGAATACAAAGATGTATGTGTAATAGGAAATCCCAATATACGTATATATGTGTATTAAGCTTGGTGTTCAAAACAGGGATGAGGAGAACAGTCTCCTTCACTGCAAATAAATGAAATGCAAAGTAGGGAGCGCTAAGGCTCAGCCAATCAATGCAGATTACAGCAGTGAAGGGATGGACTCAAACGATGACATATATTCCACTTTGGGAGCCACGTGCGAACACGTAACACACATCAAAGTGACTTTGATCACTGCAAACACAAACACACTGTTGCAGGTAAATAGGGCAGAGAAAGAGAATAGCTTTTTAGAATAAAATACTAAGGCTGCTGCTTACTGCATATTGTGCAGTATATAATGTAAACTGACTACTGTTTTAAAAAAAAAAGAGTGTGTAAAACTGTATGCAATATGCAGTGATAAACGTTTCAAATGGCAGTATGGAAGTTGCTACTGTATGTTCCGTAGTTCACCCAAAAATGACAATTTGCTAAACATTTACTCACCCTTAGGCCATCCAAGATGTGTTGATGAGTTTGTTTCTTCATCAGAACAGATTTTCAGAAATTTACCGTTACATCACTTGCTCACCAATGGATCCTCTGTAACAGTTTGAAGTTAATGTCATGATGAATTTGTTCATTACAACCATGCAGCTTCCAAAAGATGTTAATTGATGGACTGACTGGAATTGTATGGATTACTTGTGGATTATTATGATGTTTTTATCAATTGTTTAAACTCTCATTCTGACGGCACCCATTCACTGCAGAGAATCTACTGGTGAGCAAGTACTGTAATGCTAAATTTCTCCAAATCTGTTCTGACGAAGAAACAAACACGTACAACTTGGATGGCCTGAGGGTGAGTGCATTTTTGCAAATTTTCATATTTGGAATAACTATTCCTTTAATTTAGCTAGTGCCGTCTAGTTATCTCAGAAATAAATTGGGTTATTTTGTACTTTTAATCCAGGTTTGAGTAAAAATGTCACATAATTGTAGCAGCTCAAAATATGTTTTTACAATCTAAAAATGCTGGGTTAAATAAAACCCAGTGCTGGGTAAAATATGGACAAGATGTTTAACCGTACATTTTTTATAGTGTAGGAACTGAGTGCCTGAGAGCAAAGATGTCAGGTTGCAGGTTGTGTATTTCAGGGGCTGAATACAACAGCTGAGCATCTGCTATTGAGATGAATGTGAATGCTAACACTCTCTCCAGGTATTTAGACCTCCTTGGGTGTAACTTATGTGCTGAGCATCAGGGTCGAAATCACATTTAAATGTCAAATTTCGTTACAGTGTTCACTGTATCTTATCCCCATGGACAAACATAATCACAACTGTATTAAAATGATTGGCACCAGTCAAACATGTCAGAACATGCATATCTGTCACTGGTGTTGTACCCTTTCAAAAGATACTAATATGTACCATTTAGGTACTTATATAAACATTTAAGGAGCTAATATGCACCCCTTAGGGGGCTTTTGAAAGGGTACCACCCCAGTGACAGCTTTTGTACCTTTTTTCTGACAGTGTACTTTAGTGCTGAAATCTGTCACTATACTGTACCTTCATTTGACTTTCAGTCACATTATGCTTTCGAATATAGGCATAGCATTTGAAATGGTAACAAAAAATACACAATTCTTCCTCTGTCGCGAGATTCGGCAAAGGGTTTGTATCGTTAACTAAAACTAAAACAATATAAGAAAATTGTCACTTGAAATAAAATAAACATATACTGAAACGAAAAAAAAAAGTAAAAAACTTTTTACATATTTCGTTAGCATATTTCAGCTACTTGCCACAGCAACAATCTCATTTTTGTTTAGTTTAAAATAAAGTATTAAAATAACATACAAATTAAAATAAATAAATAAATGAACTAAACCTATATTACAAAAACACTCAACAAAATTACTAAAACTTTAAGTAAAATTAAAGTTAAAGTTAAAAAACAGACAAATAAAATCTAATTGAAAATATTAACAAAAAGTTTAGTAGTATATAATTGACCTTAATAATACAGGTTCAGCAACGTTAGGTTGTGCACCTGTCAGCTTAAAGGTCATTTGAACTAATAAAGCTGATATTTTTATTGTATTTTTGCCATGTATTGTTATTGTAGCAAATTGTCAAGCCATGTGATAAAATTTTCTCCATTCTTCAGATTTCGGCAGTCATAAAATCAGCATTTATGCAGATTTAGGGTTTATTCTTAGTACAGTTATAGTGTTTTGTCTTAATTTAAAATGTTTTATTTAAATGTTATTCTAATGTCTATCCAGCATATGAATCTTTTATCCCAGCTTACTATGCAGAAGGAAATATAAGTAATCAATTCCTATGATTTCCCTGAATGTTTAGAAACTAGTCATTATTTATGCAATTCCAATTGGTGGTACTAGTTGCACAAAAATGTTACAATTCAGCTTTAATATTTGTTTGTTTGTTTTTATTTTTTCCTAGATTTTCGTCTTTTCATTTTTGTCATGTCTTTTTTTTTCTTTCTCAAAAAAAAAAAAAAAAAAATAAAATTTATGATTTAAAAGCTTGCTTCCCCATGATATAATATATGGATGTCAACCACATCTACACAAAATAGAGGAAACCAGAGCAATAATTACCAACATTTAAGGCAACTACAACAAATTACATGCTGGATTCCAAAAGTTTGAAATATTTAAGATAGTTTTGTTTTAGATTTTTTTTTTTTTTTCTCAAAAAAAAAAAAAAAAAAATGAAATCTTCCATTAAAAACACTGAGGGCATTGCAGACATGTTCTCATTTATGCTATTTGAACCTGTTTGTATTGTGGCTGTCCTCTCCTCCTCACTTCCTGCATTTATTCAACTACAAACCTGATAAAATGACAAAAGACCTTGAACAAAATCACCTACTGTATGAAAAATGAATACTGTCTGTCTGTTGGGGGAATGCTTAAAATAGCTGCTAAAACCTCTTGTGACATTTTCTTTTCCGTTCTAATTTCCGTTAAAATTATATTAGACCCAGACACTATGACAGACAGATGAAAACAGATCGACAGACTAGAGAGACTCAACAGAAAGATACCTTTCTGTTGTTTATTCTAGAGTATGCTACAGTATATGTTTTTAACATCATTCAGAGAGACATTTAATCTCAGGTTCTTCAAACATCCACTAAAACGATCTTGAGACCAGCTGGTTAAAAGTAAAAATTCTTAAAAATTCTTCAGAACAAATTGAGATAATATCTACAATCAACTGTACGCAGATTAAAATATTTTTAAGCAGTATGTAAAATACAGTTTAAAATACTTTTTCAGGCTACTGTATAGGATTTTGTAACTAGGGATTTTAGAATAATCAGAATAAACGGTTTTACCAAACTAGATAAAAAACTCATTCCATAAATGTTGCAATATCTCAGACCATTCACAGTACATTAACTTCTTAAGATTGTTTGGGGTATTGCAGCATTCAGAATGAGCTAATTTGTATTTGAAGTTTTGCAAAGATTTTATCCAATTTGATCAATGCATGTATTATGATTTAAAAGTGGACCCTTTCAGCATATTAATTATTAAATTATTATTATTTGAATATTTTTGGGGAGAATTTATTGAAACCTTTTGCATTTGCTTTCTGTGGTTGACCAGCCTCACAGCGAGTTTCTAGTCTGTGGAAGCAGGTTTTCTAGTGCAGTGTGTGGAGAGAGATTACTGTAGATGTACAGTTCAGAATCAGCCTTACAAGAGATTGAGCTGTATGACATCAGCGGAGTGGGCAGCAGATACTGGAAGTTATAAAAACACGCGGACAATAACTGCAGGAGAGAACACTCTCCCTTGGGCAGGAGGAATATACAGAGAGAAATGTGTGTGGTTTTATGGATGAGAGAGGGAGAGAGAGGTAAAGAAACAGGCAAAACCAGAGAAAGAGTGTGTGTGTGTGTGTGTGTTTGTGTGTGTTAGTGTTATGAGTGGGCTTTTCTTCTGCTGTGAACCTCCTCATTGTTATGCAACTCACAGAGCAAGAGACTCACCCTGGACAGGACAGCAAAGTGTTTTGGAAAAGACTCTCTCTCTCTCTCTCTCTCTCTCTCTCTCTCTCTTTCTCTCTCTTCCTCCCTCCCTCAGACACACACACACACACACACACACACACATACGTACACACCAGTGCACAAACCTGGGTCTCAAGGCTGTCTCTTTTCAGAACTCACGTATAAAATGCACACACATACATACACTCTATAAGTTTAAAGGAATAGTTCACCTAATGATTTTGTTATCATTTACTCACCTTAATGTTGTTCCAAACCTGACTTTTATTCTTCTTGGAACATACAAATAGTTGTTGCATACTGTCCTGGTTGCTATTTGGCATGCAATGAAAGTAAATGCTTACTCTTTATGATGCAGTTTGAGCCCGTTGTACATAAATTATGATTTATTAATGTAGATTTAGATTTTGCTATTGTCCCATTTTCTCCTCTACTTTTTCTCTTCTTTTTTGACAGATCGTGTCATATATGGTCATTGTTAATGTGAAATATATATATATATATATATATATAATTGTTTTCATTATTGTTCTTTTCATTGCTTGATCTTGAGCAGGCTTCTCTAAAAAAGCAAAAAGCACTGTACGTGTAGTACATATGACTTCTGGCTATATTAAGTTTTCTGAAGTCATGCAGTAACTTTGTGCAGAACAGACTGAAATTGAATTTTTTATTCACCGAACAGCTTTCCTTTTGCAGTAGCTGTCAGATCTCATTTGTATTCATGTGCATTCAGATATGACCAGTATGTTTACATTTACACCAATAGTCTGATTATTGCCAATAAAAAATTGTACATGTCAGCATCTTCAATGCCATTTACATACTGCATTACTTGAGACACTATTCACTTATGCCCCAACCCAAAACACAAAATGTTCATTCAAAATTTTCAAAAAGAGTAGGTCTGTTTGTTTCAGCTGTTTATTATTTGCCTGCTTTAAATGCAAAATGCTTGGGATTTGGAAAGGATTATTTTATTTTCGTGTTTTTTTTTTTACCTTACACATTCCCTATGTCTTCATTTTGTTGTCTCTGACCATCAGTAAAACATGTCCATGTCACATAATGCTGTAAAAATAAACTTTTTATTGTTGCCCCCATAAGAGTGGCTTCTCATGGCTGTCACTGAAATTCACAGGGCTTCAGGCAACATTTTTAATAGTGGGCCCCTTTTTCTTGGGCCAGATGAGTAAGCTATACCATAAAGGACCCAAGTTGGGCCCCCCGATCGCATTCTTTTTCTATTCTGCTATGATTTCAGACCTGTTCATGAGTGTAACATGGCAACACTAGTACATGCACACTTTGGTCGGAGTGGAATAAATGCAATTAAAGCATAAACATGCTTGTGTACTGCACATTTGATTGTGATTAGGGTTACTCTAATTATAAGCATAATCACATTAACATAATTACAGTATTCTGTTTCCATGAGGTCCAACTTAACCACAGTATTACTTTAAAGGAATACTAAATGAAAATGTGCTGAAAATGTACTCACCCTCAGGCCATCCAAGATGTAGACAAGTTTGTTTCTTCATCAGAAAAGATTTGGAGAAATTTAGCATTACTTCACTTGCTTGCCAATGGATTCTCTGCGGTGAATGGGTACCATCAGAATGATAGTCCAAACAGCTGATAAAAACACACAATAATCCACACGACTAGTCCATCAATTAACATCTTGAATGAATAGTGACAAGCTGCATGTTTGTAATAAACTGTCTGGCCAAAATATGAGTCAATAATTCATAATAACGCTTCCTCCAGTAAAAAAGTCCATCCCCTGTTGTGCTTTCACATCAAAATCCATCAACATATCTTCTTGTAAACAGTGCTTGATATGTATATTTCTCTCCTGATTCAGACAAGATGACTGGAGAAAGCAGTATGAATATAAAGGACTGGTGTTTTAGCCAGAAGCAATGGTTTGAAGTTAAAAATGTCTGGATGGATTTCTTTATTACAAACACACAGCTTTTCACTCCACAAGATGTTAATTGATGGATTGGAGTCATGTTGATTACGTCTTGGATGGCTTGAGGATCCGTAAATTTTCAACAAATTTTCATTTTTGGGTTAACTATTCTTTTAATGACATTATAAGGAGTAATATTTTCAGTGAATTACAACATAAATCTCCCTCACACAGAACTATAATACGACTTCAGGTGCTTTTTGTCCTTTTTGGCGCCTGAAATCCACTGGTCACATAAAGTCACAAACTGTGTGGGGAAAAAGCAATAAGCATTCTGCCTTTTGCAGAAAAAAAGTCATTAAGTTATGGAACGACGTGAGGGTGAGTAAATTATGACAGAATGTTTATTTTGGGGGGATGAGCTATTCCTTTAAATGAAGATGTTCCTAAATACATGCAGCCCACCACAGTCGTTGTGCACGCAGGCTTGATTTTTTGGGGACGGACTTTAGGACCATGGATAGTTCTCCCACAGCAGCGAGCGCACACAGCCCGTCTTGAAGAGGAACCCCCCACAGGAGCTCTAGCTGCCGGATACCTGAGACATCTCAAATCATCCTTCTGACCGACGAGCGCACGGTGTCCGCTGGACGAGGGCGCGCAGTCAAGCCATGGGTCCTTCTTCAGCACCTTTGAGTTCTTAATGCATTATGATGTTCTAAAGTCATAGAGACGCCTGGAAATCCTTTGAATTCTCCTTAAGGCAGCGTCTGTATTGGAATAAACTATCAGCTGGTGAATTTCTCTGTTCGGATGGATGATTTGGGCAGATTCCTCATTCATCGTGATGCGCGTTCCTTCCGTTTCAAAGTGTCTTATTGACTGACCGCGGATCAATTTTTGGACGTGGGCTGACGGTAAGCTCGCGCTCTGTTTTAGTTACCCGTGCGAAGTTTGAAGTGTGCGTTTTTGGAGAGGTTTCATGGTGATGCGGGGGTGGCGAGTTGATTTGCTTCGGCTCGTGAAGATGCCTATGTACGCTAACATTTACAAAATATCGAAATCATGTAAGTGTGGAGTTTGATGCTTAAATAATGACAACTCATTTTCATCAGGGTAGAATTGTAGAGTGAGACCTGTCAACAATATGTCCGGATCATATTTCACTTCAATTTAATAAAATAAATAGGACATTATGTTTTGTGTTAGAATATATATTAGTTGGATCTGACTGTATTGTGACATTATTTCCATGACTATTTCACGACTATTCAGCATTAACCCCCACCCCCATTATGTATGACTGTGGTTACATTAAAGTAAAGTGTGTTTTATACTACTTATTTTTCGAAATCAAGGTGTCTGGACAGGATGTTTCTTATTAGGCTACTGAATTACATTAATGCGACTCTAAGAATCTTCATTGACATTAATGAAAATTATAAACAATAAGTAATACATTCGAATTGAGGGCTGACATATGCTTCACTGACATAAATGTAAGGTCAATAATGACACAAGAAACGTCTTAATGGTTCTACAAGTACGCAAATATCTGTATAGTTTATTTTTCCTTTTTGTGTTTTATGGCAAAATATAACCTTTCTAACATTTGTTCTTCGGATTTACCCACACCTAAGGCAGCATTTCAGGTGGGAATCAGTTAAGATCTCAATGAGAGCCGCGGACTTTTCATACGCGCAAAAATAAGACAAGGTTTTAATCATGGTGTTTTCATTACTGACAAAACGAAGGTTTAACATTTTATTCCAGTTATAAGGTCTGTTGGCAAACCACTGTTATACATAATCTCGTTTTGGTTTTGTTTGACTCTAAACAAATGTAGAAAGCGCGACGTTATGTGCGGCAGCATTTGAGATGGCTTGTTTAAAGGCGGTGTTTGCTGGAGAATTGCACCCTCCTGAGATGGTACGGACAGAATACAGGCGCGCGAGCGCGCGCGCACACACACACACACACACACACGAGCACACTCTCTCTCACACACACTGCAGTGGCGTCTGATCACAGTCTGCGAGAGAGAGAGAGTGCGCATGAGAATCTGTGCTGACACTGGCTGGTACACATTAGACCTCTCGTGGGCTTTTCACACTTGAAATTGTAAACCCAGGGTCATATTTATTCCTGGGTTAACTGAATCCCTACTGGGCTATCTGGTTCACTGTTTCCCACTGCTCCTTCACTGCTCTGGGTTAGTAATTAATCCTGTGTAGTCAGGTTACAAAATTTCACTCTTCACATTTGTGAACAGCGGGTTATCGTTCTTCTTTGCATATTTATGAGTAACATTGATTGGACAAATATTGCACGCTACCTGTCCTTTGTGAACTTTTCGGACCAATTTTGTTAAAATATACTATCTCTTCCTCTCTCTTTGAGTCACTGTTCAACCTTTTAAGCATTTTCAACATTTTCCCCTCAGACGCTGAAACTGCATTCAAGTGGCCTTAATATTTAATGAGGCAACCAATTGTTTAGTTTATGATTAGTTGACTTATGCTAAACAACTTAACTGAGCATTCTAATACCGCATTATTGGGCTTTGCATGCTTGAAATTTTTAACCCAGGGTCATTCTTAGTATTGCTAAACGTAATCATGCACTGTAAAAAATTATTGTGATTTTAACAGTAAAATACTGTAAAAATGCTACAGTAAAAAATTGTTAATTGCTAACAGTAAGTTTCCATACTATATATGGTGAATAAATGTAATTACATTTAATGTAATTTTACAGTAAAATACTGTTAAAATTACGGTTTTTGGAAGTGAAAACGAAAAAGTCATTCTATAATTTACAGTGAAAAACCGTAAACGGACACTCCCAGAATTCCCTGCGTGACACTTCATATTTGATGTTTTTTTGTTGTTGTTGTTGAAATAACTATGTTTCTTCTTAGTTTTTTTCTTATCAGTTGTGGGCATTAGGGTTTTATCTTACATCTAATGTTGTTAAATTAATGTTTATTGCATTATTTCAGTATCATATGTGTGTTACCATGATGGTGTTTAGTGTTTGTGTAAATGACACTGTGCACCTTCTAGATATAAGTATTGCCCTCCTCAGCTCGTAGAAAAGCTGTTTGTGATTAGCTTTGGTTCTTCATGTGACTTTCTCATTACCACCAGTTTTTGGTGGTTATCAGTGCATTAAAATGCTTCAAAACGGATATTAGTGCTTCAATATGTTGGTTTATTAACATTACATTAGTTAATGAAATATGTTTTTTTTATTGTGAATTTAAGTTAAGTCTGTAAAACCTAAAATGTTGCTACCATATTTTTTACGGTGAAGTTCTGGCAACCACAGCTGCAGGTATTTTACCGTAAATGTCACAGTTGTTTTTTACAGTGTGGGTTATTTCACACTGTACGCTTAAACGATCAGTCGACGTGCTTATTTGCATATTTATGAGGTTAGTAACATTGATTGGACAAATACAGCGTACCCTGTATTAATAAATGCTTGTCCATCTGTGTAAATGTCGCCACGTAGATTCGCTCTGGTCTTACGCTTATAAAACATACAGCAAAAGCAATACTTGAATACTTTCTTATTATCACTGGTTAATGCATTTGTGTCGCTGTTCCACATTTTCCCCTCACCATGGAGACTAAACATAACGTGAAAATGTATGCAACATACAAATCTCATAAATACTTAACGAGGTAAGCATTGTTTGTTTATAATTGGTTCTTTGTTGCTAAACAACTTACTGTAATATTTCAGCACCACATCGTTTCTCACCAGGGCCGTGCACAGACATTTTGAGGGGCAGTGGCCCAAAACCAAAAAAGGGGCACTAGGGGGGTGGGTGCTTGTTAATACAAATATCCAGTTTTTACAAATATACAATTAAAAGAGAAGACAGCACACTCTGTAATAATTTCAGACTTTATTGTAGATTATTGGTTTAGTTTATCATATATACATATCATTTGTAGTTTATTTGATATATCACGTATTATAATCAGATATATCTTTCCACCTGTAGTCCCTACCCTAATGGCCAACAAACTTAGTCTGTTTTTAGGAAGGCTACAACTTTGGTGTTCAACATATTGTTTCAGAAATGCAAACAATTAAATATTGACATTTAAACTTCATTTGGTTGGTTTTATGTTGTTAAGGTTAACTTTATGAAAAGAAATATGACTGTT
>NW_015656501.1:582255-589950 GCF_001515625.1 Sinocyclocheilus rhinocerous
TTTGTAGTTTATTTGATAGGGACAGTGTACAAGTGCACCACATACTTCTCTGATAAGAACCAGAAAATGCTTTTCATCACATTATAATCAGATATATCTTTCCACCTGTAGTCACTAATGGCCAACAAACTCAACAAACTCTGTTTTTAGGAAGGTTGCAACTTTGGTGTTCAACATATTGACTGTAAATACGACTGTAAAAGGAACTTATTAAATTCGTTTTTAAATTATTATTTATTTCACATGGGTTTGAATCAGATTTGGTCAGATGGTCATTTTACACCCAGATGGTGCATCTTACCCACTGACTCAACTCGGGTCAACTTACCCCTAACCTGGGGCAAACTGAGCCATGAGAACGCTTTTTTAAAGCCATATTTTTTTAGAACCCTTTGTCATAGATACATTCTGATCATTTAAAATGATAGGAATACTTTCATTAGGATAGAACGAGTGATGCTGCGGAGCGGGCGGGAAAACACGGAGCAGATTAGCGGAATCGGCAGATCTTTAACGGAGCGGTAACAGAACGCTTTGAGCTGGGGTGATGGGGGGATTGGTGAGAGGGGCAACTCAGCCGATGAGGGCAAAGGGGCAGTGGCTCTAGCCACCGGGCCACCCCCCTGTGCACGGCCCTGTTTCTCACTGTATACCAGTTTATTAAGTGTTAGCACTGCAAAAGTCTAAAGCAGGACTTCATAACCCAGGGTTAAAAGCCTTACTAACCCTCTTTCGAAAAAAGTGTGAAAGTTGCTTAACCCAGGGTTAAAAGTGGCCTTAACCCAGTTAAGCGTAGCGTGAAAAGCCTTTTGGCTGGCCTAGTGTTGCTGTTACTATTCAAGCTTCATGTGAGAACACACCCAAGGCATGAGGATAATGCTTGTCATGGATGCAGATTCATAAACTCACATTGCCCTCTTTTACCTCGTGCCACCTGCAAAAATTCTCAACCTAACGCATAGACTTCCTATATTTGATGCATTATCAGTATAAATAAGCCAATCTCCTAATGCTAATGATTTCTTTAGCTTATTCCTCATATGTGTGCCTAGAATACACAGATGAAACATTGGCAAAAATTGTCTTTGACAGCGCCATTGACTCCTCTTAAAGGAACTGTCACTCTGGTTTGAATGTGGTATGGGGCACAGTCTGGGTTTGTTGTGTCGTTGTGTGTGCGGTTATAAAGAATGCATCAAGTCCCATCGTGGGGCTCCTATTGCCTAGGGTGAGTTTATAGATGGACCCACACACACTTCCCTACTTAAGTTTCTGAAGAGATCTGGCTATAGCGCATGCCATTACCGGCGGCGTTTGGATGGCCTATTAATAAACAAGGCATGTTCTGTCATGGGCATATACTGAATGGCCAGGGGCATCAGTTAGCCACTTGTCGATAAAATCTGTGAAGTAGAATCTGCACAAGAACCAATACGCATTGAAATGCACTTTGATGTGATGTGGCCATTTGATTGTGAGTGGTGCTGAAAGAACAGCTCCCTTTTTCAGTGAACTACAACACATCTGTCAGAACCTGCTCTGCCTTAATATATCAGCAGGTCAACTCACGTATCACTAAGATGACAGAACCACTATGACTGATGCCCCTGCTCTGTGGGAAGCTAAAAGTCATATCTATGGCATTCTGGTAAAAGAATGCATGCATCACAAAATCCACACTCAAATTTAACTCCTTATTGCAGTTGAGTTCCGAGTCTGTTTCGCTTTTGAATTTGAGTGGAATTGGTGCATGTTGCAGAGCCATTCGTTGCTGTTAAATGGCTCAAAATCTTGGATGGGGTTAAATGTGGCAGTTCATAGGTTTCCTGAGTGTTTACATGTATGAAATATAGTTGTATTGTTTTCCCAGCAAATAAAACATACTCATGAGACCCCCTCCCGGTTTCTTAGGGACCACTTTACTGGGCACAATATCAATAAGAAGCTTGTCGCTATCTGTGTGTATGTGTGTGTTTGTGTGCATAATGAGGAGAGTATGCTTTGGGAAAGCCTTCATTATAAAACAGTTTGAGCTCTCAGGCCATTAAAGTCAAGTACAGCGAAGCGAGTCAGGCAGTGAGTAGAGGATACTCAGGTGGATTGCTAGATGATTGAAACAATAAGCTCATTCTCTATTGTCTTGTCAGTAATGGCTGCTATTGGAATTCATTGGGCTGAGGGCTCTTGTCAGCTCTCGTCCTGCAATGGTTGTGACCTGTGGTTCATGCTGATTGATTGGGTCTCAAAAGAATAGTGATCGATTAGTAATAAGAAAAGAGAAAGCATCGATTTAGGTTGGTGAAGTTGGTCTTTTGGGAAAGTCCACCATGGTTTCCTGATCTTGATGGTGCGCTTTATGTTTGGAGTGCACCTGTGGAGGTGAGGCGTCATGCATCAGAGATCTTGCATCCCATATTTTCATAACTCATGTAGGGAATTTAAATTTGAAGGACGTACAAACGACACATACATGCAAATAAATAAATACAATGAGTTCATTTATTTGTATATTTGTGTGCACAGAATATGCAAGTCAAGTCCCACTGGTGCATGCACATAAACTAATTTACTGCTGGTTTTCCTGTTGCTGATGAAGTCTGACATGTAATCTTTCCTTGTTTTTTTTCTCTAGCTCTCTCCCTCTCTATTACTGTCACTTTCTCTCTCCCTTAAGACTGTCAAACTGTCAGAATCCTCACTGATTCTTATAGAATAGTACTGAAACCTGCAGTGTGTGAATCCATATGAGTTTGTGTTTGTGTAGACCCAATTTATTCTCATATGTAAGGATGGTAACAGGGCGTTTGCAGTACAACTAGAGTTTTCTGTTTTTACAGCACTTCCTACACTGACTTTACTCATAAAATAGCTCTGAATGTTTCTGAAACATCAATGCTCATTAATTTATTCATTACTGATTTCTGACAGATGGTGAAATTCGACACTTGATCTCTGTTTATAGCCTCAAAGTTTTTTTTATTTTATTCATGTGGCTTTCAGTCGCCGCAGTTTGAGAGAAGCCTCATTTTGATTCTCTCTCAACAATTAACCTTGAAGTATAAGCTCATGACAAACGCAATGGATTCTTGGGCGGACAACCTTTGATGGAATTGGGAATCTGCCTCAATTTTCAGTCCTCTCCTTGTAAATGAGATGGTGCAGTCATTTACATTGGCAAAACTGCATCAGAAACCTAGACATCAGTTAGAGAAGTAGTTCCATAATGACAATCACAGTAATTCTGAAAGCATTGGTCAGGATGAAGATTTGGAATGAGCTAGAACACTAATTTCCCAGAGGAAAACACAGGGGAAAAGACAGATTTAAACACACTGTACAGTGGGGTTCTGTAGTCAGACCTCTAGTGAAAATTATTGCAATTCTTTTCATTTCAAATTATAGCATTTTGAGGGGAAAATTTAATTGGAAAATCAATGACATGCAGAATGTCTTAGTATTTGGTTTGTTATCCTTTAATGAAAGCAGCACTTGAGCTGACATGAACTCCACAAGAAAAACCTCATGATCAGCATGATTTGAGAATGTTCTGAAGAACATCTTATGCTTAAATGAAAGAACAATTTTACCTTTTGTACAAAGGAATTCACATGGTCAATTTGACAAATTTGCTCAGTAGTGACCTAGACCTCTTGAATATTTATTATTCATTTTTTGTTTCAAAAAGATTTTCAGTGTGGTCTCAGACCCCACAGTATATATTCATTTTTTTAATGAATCAATTACAGTCTTTAAATCAGTGGTTCCCAACCCTGGTCCAGGAGGCACCCCAACACTGCACATTTTGCAAAACGTGCAAAAGACATGCAAAACGTGCCGTGTTGGGGTGCCTCCTGGACCAGGGTTGGGAACCACTGCTTTAAATAATGATAGGTTGTAACTGTAGTGATTTTTGAACTTTTTAATGAAGCAATTGTTGGAAGTTTCATGTAACAGCACATTAAACTGAACCACAGTGTTCATTAAAAATAGCCAAAGTATATTTAACGCGTTCGCCTGCCCATCCAGCCCTGATGGTTAATGGTAAGCGAACTTGACTTGCTGTCCTCGACAGAGGCTCGAAGTCAAGGCTCGACTTGAGCTCCAAGTTCAATCCCCCTCATCGTGGTACTACATTAGAGGAAGAATAACAGAAATAGAGGAGGAGATGGGGGGGTGGGAGGGATGCCGGAAGAATTGATGCTAGGACGGTGCAATGAGTGCTGCTTATATAGGCTCATAATGATGATTGACAGGACTGAATGATTAGGCTCCTCCCAAACCTACATTTGGAACTTCATTATGAACATGTCACACCTTTTACCTAGTGAGATTCTAGTATGTCCTTTTGGAACTGAAATCATTGCAGTACTTTGATAAGTCAAAACATGGGCATAGTGTATGATTTGGAGTTGTGTCATCATGCTAGAATTTAATTGGAGGTTGGATATGTTAAAAATGTAACAACCGGTTATAGGTATTTTTAGAATTGGATTGGTTGGGACACTGGAGTATCATTTGCTGAGTAATGGCGTTGATAATGCTCTGTACTGCTAGACATTATTGGACGTTTTTGTCTTTGTGAGGTTTTTATGTTAATGATACCCTAAATGTTTGGAGAAGTTATTGTGTCTCCTTCTCGCTCTTCAATTTCATTGTATTCACATGAGGTAAATTCAAATAGGCTTTATGAGCATCACTATATTATAAAATGTTACTGCTCGGAAGCAGTTTTTTTTTAGAAACTTAATGGATTTTTCAGTTATTTTTCATTTAATCTTAAACTTCATCTCAGATGTTTCTCCTAAAATTTGTTACGGAAATAAGAACCAGGCAAGGAAAACAATTGTTCACATACAATAATAGTTCAGAGCTATAGTATTAATATGAATGACATGGCTCAGATAATTTGGCAAGAGTTAGATGAGTTCATATTGAAATCTCTGACGTCTCATTGCAGTAACTTAGCAAATAATGCTGTTTGTGAAGCCGTTGAGTGCCTCTTCTGAAACTCAAGAGGGAATACTTGTGAGATTACTGGGGTCTTTTTCAGCAGACAAGTCTGAGAATCAGGAGACTGAAACAGTTCAGCCAACAATAGTATTCTCAATTGTATATTAACTCAAACAGTAAACTAGCATGTATTGATTGAAACTGATAATTAACATACAAATTGCTATGGCCCCACGGCTCACTTCTTAAGCAATTGTGCTTGAAAGAAAATTTCAGTTACAAAACCTCATGCCATGTTTTTGTGACACAACTTGTCTCAGCCCTTTTTTATGTGCACCAGTGATTAGAAATAGTCCAAAGAATTAAAATTAAAACAAATGTGCTGTATTTATGAGACATCAGTCATAATTATTGCAAATTTGTCAAAAGTAGACTGACATAATTGAATACACACACACACAAAAAAAAAATGTTTAGGTCACAACAGCATCTGTTTCTGGATAAATTCAGCCATCATTCATTTATTATTGATAATTATTATTTAATTTCAAAGCTTATTAGCACAGCCTACTCTACTAGAATGGTATCATTCTTTTATATCATTCTAACAAGTTAAATCATTCTAAACAAGGCTGTGGATTGCTGTAGACAGAATATAAAAATACTACTCAGAAATTAAAAACATTATGTTACAAATCCCTGGCATGTACACATATTTCCCTTTCATGGTAATTTTGAACTGCGTCCTCTAGGGGTCGCTATGGGGAACTGTCTCGTTCCCTACTCAGGGAACCATGGTTACATAAGTAACCTGAGACGTTTTTCTAGTATCATCAATGCAGTGACCTAGTATAATTTCGTATATATCTGAAATTTTTCATGCATTGGAGGATAGTTTGGTTCTTGCATAAATAGCTAATTTGACTAATTTATCCACTCATGATGTGCCAGTGGCAGGTTTCTCACTCATGAAAAACCAGAGAATTAGAAATTGGTGATTTCCAAGCCTGTAAAAGTTATGGAAGTCGATTAAATCTCAAAAATCATTGAAAGTTCTATAGTGAGCATAAAAATCATTCTATAAATATCATTATATTCTTCTGTAGCCAATGTGAGAGTAATGGCCATCAAATCTCACAGCTCTTTTATGAGAATACGTAGAATCAGCAATGTTTTTCAAGCTTCAAAAACAACTGCAGTAGTCAGTAAGAGTAGAAACCCTGCAGATATATAAACCTTTCATCATGTAAAGTCATGTCAGACGTAATTTAAATTGAAAACCTTAAGTTTCCTGCACATAGCTCTTTTCTTCTCTTCCATTGCTATCCATTATCTTTGCTAGCCCTTTGACCACCTATTATCTTGTCTTTTTTTTTGACTCCTGACTGAGAGTGAGTGTGTCTGGTGAGGGGATTAGTGGTGCTGTGTCTGGAGGTGGTGTAGGAGAGCAGTAATACTCAATAATTAATCACCATCAGCAGCGCAGAGCATGGAAGAGTACTCAGGGGTCCCTTGTTAGCCGGGGCCTATCAGTGAAGTGTGAACAGTCTGCAGGCCTCTTAAACCACATACGTGCAAACACACCTGATCAATATTCTGAATTTCAATTCATGTTAAGGACACGGAAAGACTGATACATGAGTGTTTTCTGACTTTTTCATGGCTGTGATGTATGATGAGGGTAGAGCACCTGTATTCAAGGTTACATGTGCACTAACAAGTCCATGTCATAAAAAAACATTTCAGGAGTCCATATTTGAGTCTATATTTATTGTTTCTCATTTCCTGCTTTCACACTCAGTCACACACACGCACACACACACACACTTTATGCCCCTGAGCGTGTTCAACTTCTACTCTGATATTTAGCTGGCACGAGAAAGCTGGAACTGCCACAATAAATAACGAGTCCACAAAGACAGGCATGGTCTTTATCTTTTCCCCCCCCCCTTGTTCTTTTACAAATACAAGCCCACACCTACAATAACATGAATACACACATGCGTACACGTCTATTTGGCTCTCTTGTGAACCGTCATATGTGTACTGTCTGAATATAGATGCGGCTCAGGTTGTCCTTGAGTCATTCGTTCTGCTGTCTCGTAAGTGTGTGGGTTTTTAACGTTGTGTGTATCTCTGTTCATAACGCAGCACTCTTCCTCCAGGGGCACTGTTATATTTACCGCATGGTAAATGTGTTGACTGTCAGGCCTGGAGATGTGGAGAGTTTAAATTGGATTAAATCATAAAATCACTACATCAATCATTCACAGCAGGGCCCTCCACCACACGCCTGTCCGTGTGCTTGTGTGTGAGCGACCGTACATGTGTTTGTGGATATTAGCTCCAATGAGAAATGAGGAAGACCTTCTGTGTACGCCTCTAACTGAATGGTGATTGAATTGCCAATTGTGAGTGGAAAAAAAGCAGCGCTCAAACAGACTGATTTGATCTTAAAAGTGTTCTGTCTGGCAGATGATTAGGTGACTGTGTGATTTAATAGGTCACTGAATTATTGGGGATGATTAGTGTTGTTTGCTAAGTCAAGCATCTCTAGCATCACTTTTTAAAAAAGTGTTAACCCTAAGGCTTAAAATATGGTACATAACTCATCCCACACTGTTTGTTTTGTACCACACTGAATCATGCGGCTTGTTGAGGAGAGGCGTGTTGTTACTTTTCTAAGCAACTGAACTTGAGAATATATATATATATATATATATATATATATATATATATGCAAAA
>NW_015656501.1:590183-605224 GCF_001515625.1 Sinocyclocheilus rhinocerous
TGCAAAACAGAAAATTAACATTAAGCAAATTAAATTATAGATTTTATATAGTACATAATGTATAATTTACCTATTTTTTTCTTATTTTCTTGTTTATTTTTTGTGCTAAAATGGGTGGAAAAGTCTTGTTAAAGATATATACTTAGATTATGGGGTAGACTTGGTAACCTCATTCTACACAAACTACACTCAACACCAACCACATAGCAACACCCTGGGAACCACCCACAACAGTCTAGTATCATTGCAGCAAGTTTTGCATTGGAAAGCACTACTTACCTTTTCTTCAGAAAATGAAAAATTGTATGTTTTCAAATGATTCACATTGTACTATTTCATCTGAAATCAACATATTTACATTTTCCTGTGAAATCTGGTTGGCCATATGTAGTATTTTAAAGTAATTGCTACATAAAATGGAGTTATTTACGGAGAAAGGAGTTATTTACTTACTCTTATGACATACCAAGCTTGTATGACTTACTTGCTGTTTTCCATGCAATAATAATGAATGTGGACTGGAACTTTTAAGCTTTAAAATGGATGAAGAAGTATCAGAAATGTCCCATAAAATATAGCCCATATGATGTGCCATATTCAAAACAATAAGTTTGTGTGAGGAACAGATTGAAGTGGTTGTTCATTGATAAACAAGTTATTTGTTGTGATTCATTGAGAGAGCTGAATTGTCCATATCAGTCAGATTTGTGAGCAAATCATTCAGGGGTGCGTTTCCCAAAAGCATTGTTAGCTAACTATGGTGGTAAATTCCATTGAAATCTATTGCTAACGACAGAACTTGTTACCATATTTGCCTTTGAGAAACGCACCCCAGATCATTTTTGTGAATTAACCAATCCATTAAAGAGATCCGACTTGATAGAACGATTAATTCACAATTTAGACATTGCTGCTTCCTGGATGAAAACATCCAAGGACGGATGTCAAGATTTTCAGTGAATAATTTCCTAAATGGGTCTTTTCCAGAATAGTCCTATAAAATATGCCTTTTGTGTTTCACAGAGGAAAGAAAGTCATTCCGGTTTAGAACAGCTTGAGGAAGAGTAAATGTTGACAGAATTTTCATTTTTGGGAGAACTATCCCTTTAATTAAAGCCGTAATAAGCAGTGTTGGGCAAGTTACTTCCAAAATGTAATACATTATATATTACTAGTTACTGTCTTTTGAAAGTAATTAGTTACATTACAATATTACTCTCTCTGAATTGTAATGCATTACACTACTTTTGAGATCTCATATGCATTAACTGGTGGCTGTGAAAATGTGAAATCTTTATATTCTACCTTTTCTCATTTTTTTCTCTGTCTTTCTCTCTCCTCTCTCAGAACCTGAGATTATGTGTGGGAGAGGGATGATAAGCCCTTTAAAGAGATCACAAGAGCACTCTCTCTCTTTTGCCCCTTTGCCTTTTTAATGCACACACACATGGACACACAAACACTCCCACACACACACAAAATAAAGTCTATTAACCTCTCAAATGCTACTGTTCCTGATGGGATTTAGACCTTCCAGTGTCTGAATTTGGCATGCAATTCATCATCAGTAGAATGTTATTGTAAGATAATAAGGATGAAGAGGAAGGGTTTGCACACACTTATTAAGTTTACATTAATTATTTGAAAAAATATGGGAAGTAGGGAATATAGGTGTTATTTGATTAGATAAAACAAGTCTGGGAGGGAATTCCAAGAATACTGTATAGCTGCAGGGAGTAATTTAGAGGTCTGCGTTAAAGTGACAGAAGCAGTGCATCATGGGGGAGTCATGTGACAAGCCTGTGAAATGAATTATGAACCTCAAATGATGTTGAGGTGTTTTATCAGCTGGAGACTTCAAATAATGTATGTATATGTCGTGCTTGTGTTTTGAGAAATGTATTTGTCTGTAGAGTCATTTATATTAATTGCAAGAAGCTAAAAGGTTGTTTAAAATGGTGAAAAACTGTTACAGCAATTAAAATATACCATTTGCCTTAATGCATTATTTACCTGAAATCTTGATGTTGGAAAACAACGTTCATGTTCCTTGTTAATCATCCATATATATTTGCCTTTGAATCCAGGCACCAAACTCTTTATTAAAGGGGTCATATGATGTTGCTAAAAAGAACATTATTTTGTGTATTTGGTGTAATGAAATGTGTTTATGCGGTTTAAGGTTAAAAAAACACATTATTTTCCACATACTGTACATTATTGTTTCTCCTCTATGCCCCGCCTTTCTGAAACGCGTCAATTTTTACAAAGCTCATTGTTCTGAACTTTGTATGAACATTTGGGCGGCGTTATGCAAATCTTCCCATATCGCGACGTAGACATGTGGGGGCATGTTAGAACGAGCCGTTTTAGGTAGGCGTGGTTGACTCTTAACTTTTATAAAGAATATCTCTTTGGATTTGAGACTTTAGTCTTTGCAACTTTACAGATCTTCTTTATGCACCAAGAGCTTGTAACACTTCAAAGAGAAAGGAAAAATTTAAATCGCATCATATGACCCCTTTAATGAATGTTTCAGTCAAATTTGGGTTCAATAGACTTTAGACGCTTGCACATAGCATTCAGATATCTAGTTTGCCTCTCTGATCACTCTTATCATTTGTTCTTACACTTTAAAGGGAGATGAATATACTAAATCATTACTGCATATCTTTTTTTATTTTTGACCTCTTTGTTAATGAGTTTGTTAATTAATTCTCTTAAAATGTTACACACCTAGAGTTCTTTTTAATAATCGTGCGTGTCCTACATTACTCAAACATTTGAGCTTTAGAAACACCCTTGAAAGGAGAGAGAACAAAGAAATAAGTGTGTGGACGTTGTGCACAGACAGCAAACAGAGATTAAAATAGATTTCAAATATGAACACTGAACTCAGGTGATTGAGTGGCTTCGTGGGAAGGCAGAGAAATCAGATCAGATATGAAGAAGTCATACTTTAATATGATTTGACCAAGAAATAAATGCTTAAAGATTGTATCTCTCTTAGCTTTGTATCACACATATACATATGGATTAAGTAAAAAGCAGAAATGTCTGAATTGCAGAGAAATTAAATTTTGCAGACTTTACACATTTTTGCTGGAACTTTGTATATAGAGGGAGTATAAGGAGAGCAGAAAGTTATTATAAATACACACAATCATATATTTGAGGGCCATTTGCCATTATGAAATATTATTAGTATATTCAAATATGATTTAATTATTCATATATTTTTAATTTATATGCAGTTGTATTATAATAATAAAGATTATGATGATATTGATTATTATTATTATTATTATTTAATCCCCCCTCCGAGCTCCAGTTTCAGTTGAAAAGAAAATACTTTGTGGCCAAAATTAAATTAACTTGCATACTGTTTAAATTTAATGCTCTTAATGTGGCATTTTTCCCCCGTGGTATCAAAAATCATTGAATATCAAGGTACTGTAACAAAGTTAGCAATTTTAGTATTGTGACAACACTAGTCAGTATGAATAACTACAGTAGTTCCCTTTCGAGGGAACTTCGAACTGCGTCCTCTAGGGGTCGCTATGGGGAATGCCTCGGCGTGACCCGTGTCTGAAGCATACATTCAAAACTACAACGCATATGACGTCACTACCGGTGCGACCACAGTATAAAGGGGTGCCGGGAGAACACGTCATCCTGTTCTTCATCTTCAAGTGACTGTTTTGTTTGAAGCTTGCATTCCGGTGGTAAGAACGATCTTTCCTTCCCTTGTCATGGCGAGCACTAGTAAGACGTTTAAGAGGTGTGTGGATCCGTGTCCTCGCTATTTGACACCTGATGACACACACGATCTTTGCGTCGTTTGTTTGGGTGAAGAGCACTCACGCGATGTCCTCGAGGGGGCAATCTGCATCCACTGTGAGCGTTTTTCTATGAAAAAGCTCCGCTCTCGTCTGTCTCTCTTTTCAAGAAAGGAGGGGCAGCCGTCTGCTCCCCGTGGGAGCTCGTGGGGATCGCAGGCAGATCTGGCCGATGAGTTTAAGGAAGGGCTTTCCCTCTCGCGCTCATCGGCCGCAGACGAGGGTGAGCTGCTGGATGATGATGATGCAATTTCCCTGACATCATCTGATCCAGCGGCTATCGCATCCATAAGTTCCAGCATACGAGTTATGCAAACATTGAGGGGATGCGTGAAAGCGGCTATGAGATGATGCCCCCTATAGAAGAGACGCTAGCTAGCTATCTCTCTGTGGGTGAGACATCCTTTCTCAAGGCTCCCTCCTTGCCATCTAAGCCCCTTCAGAATACATCTAGCTTAAATGGCAGGGAATACGCAGCAGCAGGTCAGGCTGTCGCTTCGTTGCACACGATGGCGGTGCTTCAGGCGTACCAGGCAGCCTTCCAAACTTTTCGGTACCTCCGTCGAGACGGTGGTCTAGAAGTTTAGGGAGGCGAAGGCGCGCTCAGTGGCCTTCAAAACCTTCATTCCACGAAGGTCCAGGTCTGAGCCCGAACAATGCAGGGGTCCTGGCCCTTCCCGGTCTGAGGATCAGAGACGGGCTCAGAAGGTTAGTGTCACGACTCGTGCCCCTCCCCCACCTGCAGGTGGGGCTAGGAGGAAGAGTGAGTCAAAGGGAGGTAGACAAGACCTGAGGGAGGTGATCCAGAGGAGGCGTTCTCAACACTCTCGTCCGGACCAGAGTAAGACCTGAAACATCTACTCACCTCCCTCGGGTGCCCTCATCTACCCCTTCCTAATTCCCCTGTACCCACCATCAACTCCACCTGACCGAGGTTAGGTGGGAACCTCCTGCTCTTGCATTGCAGTCTCTCATGCTGGACCTATGATGTTTTTGGTTAGGTTCCATGTCTAAGCAGAGAAACTACCTTACTGATGGTCCGGACCCGAGGTTTCTTCGGACATCGTTCCTGAACTGAGCTAATGCGCGGGAACCGTGGTGGGTGAGTACGATCCATTTCAAATCTGTTCACTGGTGGTTGTGTGAATCCTTCTGCTAGCCTTCTTTGCAGTGTTTCCGGGACCTGTCTGTTGTGTTTCTGACCTTGTTTTGGGTAGGTCCTCGGCGAGCACCCCCTCTGCTGGACTCAGAACCCTTGCTATCGACTCATTATGGTGATGGCCTCACTCGTCGATACTGGATCCAGACTGGATGATAGCCCTGTTCTCGGCTTTATGCCTCCTGGATCATGTGGCCAAGTCATTAGGCTTCTGTGGGAGCCTTCTTGGCTCCCCAGTACAGCACTGCAATCCCAGGACCTGCGGGTCCTTCCTTCTGGTGAGCTCTCCGGAGTGTATGCTTTGCGAGATGCCTCGTTGTTTCCAAGCTCTGCAGGTCTGGTTTAAACGGGGCCCATGCTCTCTATTGGGGTAGAGAGCACAGGGCTGGATTGGGTTGACAATAGCTGCCTCCCTGGTGAGCTGTCTTTAATCTAGCTAGCATTGCTCCCCTCGCTGTAGAGGGTCATCTATGAGCATGCTGCTCCCTTCTGAGCATCTGAGTTCCCTCCCCTCCGGAGGAGTTGAATTCCCCGCTCCATGGGCTCCACTGCTAGGCCCCTTCCTCTGCCTCCCTGATACGCTGCGTTTATGGTTAAGCTTTCAGTACACTTACCCTTCAGGATTATGTTTAGTAACAGCCTCTATGACCCCTTAGTAACGGTATCCCTAAAATCCATGTTATGGTCAGTGCGCACGCTAAGTCTCTGAGCACTTTCTAAAATCCACGCTGTGGTAAGGACGCACATCAAGCATTTTGCATTCTTTCTAAAATCCTGTATGGTAGGGGTTACGCGCTGTGGCTTCGTGCTCTTTCTTTGAGTCGGTCAGGCCCCGGTTTCACCTTGGGCACCACTCTACCTATATATCCCCAGTGATACCGACTTGAACAGGGTGTTGCTACCAAGGGTCTGTTGAGACAGTTCCTTCAGCGAGCTCATGGAGAGCAAGCGGTAGCCCCTGGGTGACAGGCCGAGACCTAGTTACTATCCTAGGCGGTTGGTCGTATCCCCTTAAAGGAATCTCTTCTTCTGATTCCAAGCCTTTGAGCTCTACCCTGGGTCCAGGAGTAACAGGTAAGTTTCTGGGGTATGTAGCTCAGGCCTTTGGCCGAAGGGCATAATGTCACTGACAGCCGTCGAACCGTCCCAGGGCCAACTCCCTTTAGTTTTTGTAGAGTTGGTACTTAGTGCTCGCCTTTGTGCTTGGCATGCACTCCCCTCAGCATGGTGGCATGGGTTCCCCATAGCGACCCCTAGAGGACGCAGTTCGAAGTTCCCTCGAAAGGGAATGTCTCAGGTTACGTATGTAACCATGGTTCCCTGAGAAGGGAATGAGAAACTGCGTCCTCTAGTTCCCTTGCCATGCTTCAGACGAAGAAGCGGATGACGTGTCTTCCCGGCGCCCCTTTATGTAGTGACTGGTAGTGACGTCATAGTCTGTCGCCGGCCAACGTGTTGTAGTTTCGAATGTATGCTTTAGACACGGGTCACGCCGAGGCGTTCCCCTTCTGCTCCTTAAAGGTTTGTACTACCCCTACTTTAAAGACAAAAATTGAATTTTTATCATTTTCACAACAAATTTCACAGCGAGGCAAAATAGTCATTAATTAGTAGTGTCATTTGTCAATATAAACAGCTCGATTTGTATGTTTACTTAATACAATATGTGGGGCGGTGGTTGTTAAGGTATTCTGAGTGATTTTAGTGTGTTGAAATATTAATCAATTCAATCATATTATTAAAAGTTGCTGTGTAGCTGCTAAAGTATTCTGGGTGTTGCTGTGGTCAGTATATGAACAACTAGATTTGTACATTTTTGAATAAAATGTGAGTGGGTGGTTGCTATTCTGAGTGTTTATTTTTATTATTATGTTGCTATGTGGATGCTAAGGTATTCTGAGGGGTGTTTTAAAGCAATAAGCCCCAAGAAGCCGTGGTTTATGGTAATTTTTAGAATGGTTAAATCCGGGCTCAGACTACAGGAGTTTTAAATTCCTAACCAGTTATGAAATCTGGTTGCAGCACACACATAAGGAGAAGCTTTGCAGATTTCTTCCCTCAAATCAAGATTTGAAAATCGTGGCACATCACACACTACAAGATATGATTAAGATTATCATGCCAGAGGGAGCGCCTCACGTGATCTCACGCAGCAGATCGTCACTGAAGTTTCAGCCATAGATATATATATACGTATCTATACATATCTATGGTTTCAGCAACTTTTACTGTTTCTTATAAACATTTATTACTGTTTACATATGTTAGCTAGCATGCTAGCAGCTTACTACACTTCTACACCCGGTACATTCAAAACTGAGGCAATTTCACCCCAGCGCTTCTGTTTGTCCTTACGTTTGTGGTACATTTTCAACACATTTTATAGAAAGGTGTGTTATTGCAAAACTTCCACAAGCAGTTTCCTCCATCTCCACAATACAACAGACCCATACAGCAGCTTGTTTTGCGGTCGCGCATTGGCTATTGTTAAAGTACTTATGTAATCCTAGCCGTGATCATCCCTATTTACAATCCTAAATATCAAACATGTTTGATATGATCAGGACGGCCCCGATTTGTGTGTGAGCAGATCGGGAGGTGCAAGATTCAAACTGGAAATGCCTCACATTACCTGATAATCCGCGCCGAACATCGGAACCGACCGAGGTCCTCAACAAGATTTTTTTCTCTGATTTTCGGGAGGGGAAAATTGGGGCTAAATTGGCCTAAAACTCCTGTAGTCTGAGCCCGGCTTAAGGGACGCTGTTAGGTACAAGGTGGAGCCGAATAAGTTACTACATATACCTGGTGAGGTTTCATAAAATAAACACAAAGCAACAAAAATGTTTCAATTTATTGGTAACAAATAACGACTCTTCCACCAAGTATTGTTTAGTAGAATGGTTGCCAAGCAACACAGAGACGCAGCGGCACAGTAATACATATGTAATGACGTCACAGGTGTTTATGTGTTTATAGAGTATTTTACAATATCTTCAAACGCGGCTCAGCCAATCATACCTCATCAAGGATCGGAATTATCCATTTAATATTAAAAACTATCAGGATAATCGGATGCTAAGGTATAGTGTTTTTAGCATGTGGCTTTGGTGTTCTGGGTGGTTGCTAAGCATTGTTTGCTTGCCCGATGCAAAATAGCCCAGCACTTTTCTATAGTATTGTTTAATATCTATAGGTTTTTCACCAGTTTTATCACCCAAAAATTATCACTGTAAAAATAATGAATTTTTCAAATAGATTTCTCAAACATGCTCTCCTATTGTTCCGAAAAATAGTCCTGCCCCAAATGCACGCCACTGGTTGAGACAGGAGTTAAAATGTCGGGCCGCTCAAACAAAAAGAGTAGTGTTTGACAGCGTCACCGTGTTTACCCACTTCAGGAAGTCAGCCAACCGGGTTTTAACATTGACAAAATTACACACTCCACCTTTAAATCTTATGCTTGGCGGAAAAGCAAATGCTGGACGTGGGTAGCTTGTGGTTGTATGTTGCCTGTATGACATGTGAGTTTTTTTTCTGTGTCTCTGTCAGGCTGGAGAGGAAGATGACAGCTCTCAACCCAGTGCTGTTCCTGCTCTGCGGTGTCTCTCATGTACTCCAGATAATTAGGTGCAGAGAGGTGTTATGAGGTAAACTGCAGTTTGATGTTCCTCAGGACCAGAATTTTTATTTCCTGATACCCCAGTTTTCTGTAGCATAATGACAACACAAAAAAGAGTTACTCAATTACTGAAACATAAGGCGTTAGCTGAAAATGATCTCAAAATATGAACCCTATTTCAGCGTTGACTAAAGAAACAGTTATTATGTACAGCCTGATGGAAACTGGCGGGAGTCTTTTGAGGACAACTTCAGTATCTTGCCTTAAAGTCAGCATGAAATGACATTCGCAACCCATTATACTTCCATAAGTAGCCATATTTCCGATTGAAACAGGATATTCAAGTGGAAAAAAATGTAGAATGGGAGTTGATTTTATCCATAAGCACTTAATTGGATTGTGAAAAGTGGATGTTATGTACCAGACTATAGCTCTCTCTCTCTCTTTCTATCTCTCTCTCATTACTCACAGAGGGCTTGCTCTTCACTTTAATGTGTAACATCAAATATTATTTCACGGCGTAATGAAAGCTGCTATACTAAAATGCTCTCGCAGGCCATGTGACTGTACATATTAAAGCTTAATTTAATGCAGCATTGATTGTGAAGGTCATTCTTGTGTGCTGAGACAGTGAGTGTGTATGTGTGCTTTCCTTTAGACAGAAGTAGGCATGTACATAATCACCAAACTGCACACACACACAAATGGGAACACGTGTGCATAATGACAACACAAAAAAGAGTTACTCAATTACTGAAACATAAGGCGTTAGCTGAAAATGATCTCAAAATATGAACCCTATTTCAGCGTTGACTAAAGAAACAGTTATTATGTACAGCCTGATGGAAACTGGCGGGAGTCTTTTGAGGACAACTTCAGTATCTTGCCTTAAAGTCAGCATGAAATGACATTCGCAACCCATTATACTTCCATAAGTAGCCATATTTCCGATTGAAACAGGATATTCAAGTGGAAAAAAATGTAGAATGGGAGTTGATTTTATCCATAAGCACTTAATTGGATTGTGAAAAGTGGATGTTATGTACCAGACTATAGCCAGATCTGCATGGGTGTTTGCTAAAACAGTGCCTAAATAGTTATTTGGTTTTCGGTTATCTTTTGTTTTTTTTGACCATCGTAATTTTTAATAAAAATGTCATAACTTGATCTTCTCTGGAATGCTGGACTTCTCCAATCATTTAGTCCACTTAAACCTCTGTCCATTTTTGCAATCAACTGCAAGCTCACATTCAGATCTGCCTCCATTGTGTCAACTACCAATGGATAGAACCAAATCCCCATCCAAATTTTTTTAGCACTAATTTATGTTGCACTAGTTGTCCTAGAATTGGCTCATAGTGGCATAGATGTACTGCACAATCATACAAGTTTTAGGTATTGATTCCATTGTTGAAATGTGCTATTCACAGCCAGCTACGATTGACTTATTGCATAAACAAAGGTTATCTGATAACAAAAGAGTTACCAAGATAATGAGTAGTATTTGGTTGGTCATGTGCTCACAAAATAGTGACCACCCCATGTAGAATAAGAATAATACAGCTTTTATCAGGCGAATGATATCTCACGTTAGTGTCCATAATTTTAAATTATTCTCTAAATAAGTACTATTCATTTCTGCAGGGGTAAAACTTTTTTAATGAGCACAAGATTACTGAGTGCAACTTTAAGAAAGTAAATAGAGTCCATTTTGATTTCATGGTGATTTTAAATGTTATGAGTCATGTTATGAGAGCGCACTTCAATGCAGCCTTGAAAAGACACTCGAAATCCACACATTTTAGATCACTTAAAGCACAGCCTTACAGAGACTTTTGACCATGGGGATGTTGAAGGTACAGTATTTTAAAGGTTTTTTGAAGGCACTCTAAAATTACAGTTGTGCAGGACTGCCACCTGTGTGATAAAAGCATGTAATGTCTAATACAAAGATGTACTCAAATTTGTACATGCTGGCTTTCCTCTTATAGGAATGTCTGAGGATACCATCTGTGGCTTGCTGTGAATTTCCACAAAAAATATTTTTACTGCACTCCATTTGTAAAAAAGAAAAGAAAAAAAGTAGCACCACAACTCAGGTAACACACAAAATTCATATAGCAAATTTAGTAAAAACACAAGCTTCATATTTTCCAAATTCTTATGTGCAATTGACAAGGTGTACTCCAAGACTGAAAGTAGCCAGTAATATTTCTTTAATGAAATGGGGAAGTGTGTTGAAACCAGCAAGAGAGTTTTATTGGACTACTGGTACGCTCTGCACTGTTCAGCTAAGTGACGCTTCTGACTGTATTGCAGCAGAATCAAAGCTTCAAAGACACTATTAAATGTCAGACACATCAACATCACTCTCCGTGCTGAAGATGAAATAATAACTCTTTCCCTTTCCATCTGATCATCTCAGCAGAGGCCCAAGGCATGACCCAAACATCAGTATGTGTACACGAATGTGTGCGTATTCGTGACCGAGCGACACAAACACACATCTCATCAACACAGTATGCATTCCTCTTGATGTGTTTTAAAGGACTTCACAGCTGTAATTGAACAAGGCCATGCTCTGATTGGTTATGAAATATCAAGCTCTAATTGTCTTTTGCATTATGGATTATGAAGATGTTGAAATTTGTATGCAGATTCATGAAAAGAGATTTGAGAAACGAGGGGTAAAATGTCAGAAGAAGTTAAATGGTTCTATTCTAAAGAAATTATTTAAGTTGATTTAAAGCTGATTCATTGATGCGATTTACAATATTTTAGCTGATAATATTCATATTAGGCTTGTAAAAAGAACATTTGGTGATTTCAAGGAAGGGCAAGACCTTATAAAACAAAATTTACCTTGCAAATGGACTCTAATCAAGGTAGACACCATGTTTAATTTGACGTGAACGAAACCAAGGCTGTGAGGAGCGGAAGTGCAGTATTTTTAATGGGTTGTACTGTCTTTTTAATGTTTTTTTTTTTTAAATCTATATTTCTTTGTCTAACAGCAATTGTACTGTAAATTGCTATATAGCATAAATATAGCATCTGTCTTGACTGGGTCCCTTCTCTCACTAATATTTTATTGGTTATCCATGAAATGCAGTATATTAAATGCTTTGTTCAAGTCCTCCTGTTTCGTTTTTACGAGTTGGGAAGTCAGGTGCGTTCAAATCCCTGTTTGGCCGGAGAAAGATGCCGATTTACTTTTATTCAGTTCAAGTTTTTATTCAATTTGTGAAGCTCCTGCAAAAATTGTTGTCGTAAATATGATTTTTCCAACATGACTTAAATGCAACCGAAAGGTAATTTTCATGACTTTGATGCATCTTTTGTTTATGTTGCACAGGTTGTCTTCTTTTTATACTGACACCTAGTGGTGTGGACGGAGCATCATGCAAAATGTAAATGTTGTTAGTTACTGATGGGAGCATATGTAAATGCATTCAGAATTAGCTTTGATTAATTTATTCAGCAATCAGAAATGTTGAGTATTATAGAGAAAACCTAGACTAAGTTAGTAGCATTCAGCTGGTCATGTGATCTCATTATGACATCCCCCATGAGGCAACTCGTGTCATGTAAAATAAAACAGCGTTTATTAAACTACTAATATGATATATCAAAAGTACTATTTCTTTACATATAAAACATTTTAATGAGGGAAACTTTAAGGGTTAAGGGGTGATACAGCATGTGTGAGCAAAAGATGTTTGTATCTAAATATCTAATGATGGAAATCTGTGTTTATACAGTGAATGTGAAAGTTTAACGGTATAAATGAAAGAAATTCCAATTAAAACAAACCAATACAATTCTGACACGCACAAACACATACGCACGCTCAAAGTGTCAGTTCATCCTGTCTCATTAAGCAAGTTCCTCTCGCTCACTCTCAATCTATGTCTGTTTTTTAAATGCTAATGATGGATTAGCCCGTGCTCTGGCCTCAGGATTTTCTCTCTTTATTCCCATGTTTGTTTCAGTTCTCTCTCTCAGGTCTTTCTCTTTTCTCTCGCTGTCATGTTACTGTGACCCGCGGACCCTCACTCTTTATGAGAGCCAATGAAAGGCCTCCAACGATAGAAAAGACTTCAATCCCTCTTTTCTCCATCTTAGTCAACTAAAGGAATTTTTCCATTACTCCCCTCTGAGCTGTGAGAAAATTGTTCTCTCCCATTGGTTAACAAGCCACCTGCTTGCCCAGCGAACCTGCTCGACCTCCGTCGCCATGGCGAACCAGAGGCGGAGGTGAGCGGATGAGAGGTATGGGAAAAGATCAGAGACGAACAGTCGCACTATTGTCCGACAGAGACCTGCTCGAGGTTGGCGGAAACTCTGAAAGGTCTGTGTGCGGTCGAGGAAAGGTCGAAACAAGGGGTGGGTAGGAAGACACTCGGGCGGCATGGCTTGTCGTCATGGAAATGTCCTCAATTTGCCTGATGCATTCTTCTGACTAAGACAAATTAGAGGCGGACAAAGCATTTTTTGCGATCGCTGATCCGAGAGACTCCATGGGAACAGTAAATAAGAGCAGCAGTGCATTGTGGGTGATTAAAATCACTTGTTTGACCCAAAACACATCAGCTTAGAAATATGTGATACGTAATGAGTTTATATGAATATACCTACTCAAAATAACCATAAAGCACGGAGAAGCAAAGGAGCCCCGTTCCACCTCTTCCTCTCGCTCTCTCTCTTTCTATCTCTACAGAGAGCAGTAGGAAATGGAAATGCACACTTTATGGGTCTGGGTGATTGGATTTGCATGGCATCAAGCCAGCACAAACACACACACGCAAACACACACACTAAGACACAAAGTGTCTGAGAGAGCAGTGGTAACTCAAAGTCAACATGACGGTTTTACTGGGGTGCAGTTGCTCTCAGTGTCTAAAGCAAACAGCCATTTACTGTTGCACTAAATACCGACTAGCATTTGCCTCAATATCAGAGAGAGAAATTACCGTCTCAAATTCAAGCAGGGAATGGAAAATTAGAAACCAACATTTGAGTTTCCTCTTAAAAGAATGGCCATTAATGTGCGAGTGCGTCAAAAGAGCCAATCGAGATTGTCAAAATGAATTTTAGATTCCTCCAAGCATGATTATATACCATATCTCTCAATTGCAAATAACTGTTTCATCTTTGAAACTCTCATTCTCTCATTTAATGGAAAATAGGACTTGCAGTGTACTCAATTCTCTTGGTTTTTCTGTCCAAACTCTTGCATTTATTTCTGAATGCAGTGAATTGATCATAATTGCTGTTGAAAAGCCATTTTTACTCTCTCGTGTGCAGAAGTACTCACTTTACGTTTTACTGCAACACTTCAAATTGGCTTTAGACACATTTCAGGTTTCTTTTCATTGTGTGTAAAAGCCTCTGGAAACCTGCTCGAGTCTGTCTAGCCCACCTGTGGCAGGATGACAGCGTGTGGCGTACTTCTGCTTTATTGCGTTTGATCAGAGGCCTTTGCCAAGTCTTATTAAGATGTTCCAGTTTAAGTAAGTGCGAGATATACTCTATATCCTTAAATGGCTCTTGGTTAAAGCAGAACATTTGAATTAGATGAGATACAGTGGTTAATTTAATAGTACTCTAATTGACTCCAGTGGTTGGGCATTCCACGGTAATATCACAGAGGACTGCCTTCTGGTTGAAAGAGGGTGATAGAGACGGGAGGAGTGAGTAAGAGTGACAAAGACGGAGAGTGAATGTTAGGAGACCTCGAGGGATGAGGTGACCTACAATTAGTGACAGTAACATGATAACTCAAGGCCAACAGCAGTCCATAAGCATATTTCATAATTGATTACAGAATATCTTCGGAGGACGAATATTTATTCAGACCTAGTTAGGGCCAATTTTAGGGCGTATTAATGAGGAAACGAGGCTTAAAACGAGACCTGTGCTTTCTTTTTCTTCCCTTTTCCGTTAGATGTTGAATTATGCAATTATGTAAATTGAAGGTTGATGGCTGCAGAGGAAAACAAGTTCCATAACAAGTATTCATCCCATGTGACCATGATGGAGATCTGTTCAGTCCAGTCAGTGTTCTTATTCTTAACTGTTATGATAAAAAAAAAAAAAAAAACTTGTCATATGTCTTGTATGTCCATATACATCTCTCTTTTTTGTTACCCTATGATTCTGACCATGGGCGTAGATTACGCGGGGGACGTGTCCCCCCCACTTTTAATATCACGTTAATTCGTCCCCCGCACTTTTTCGGGCAAGTGTGTTCGCATAGAGGTTTTCAAGAGCCGGTGTGAATAAATATAGATTTAAATTCAAAGAGACAGGATAGTCTGTGCATGATCTGATGTTTTATTCGGACCCAGAATAACACTCTGTGCAGTGTATGTTTCATTCATACTCGAAGCCAGAGGGCGCTCTCACGCAGAAAGTCGTA
>NW_015656501.1:605360-618048 GCF_001515625.1 Sinocyclocheilus rhinocerous
TATATATATATATATATATATATATATATATTATTATTATTATATTTTTTTATATATATATAACATTTCTGTCCCCCTCACTTCTGAAATGATGGCTACGCCCCTGATTCTGACATTTCAGATAAATTCTGTTTCATTAAAGGAATGGTTCTCACAATAGATAAAATTAATTGTTAATATGGTTCCTAACCTGTTTTGTTTGTTTGTTTGTTTGTTTGTTTCTGTGGGAAACAAAGAAATCCTGCAAAATGTCCAAGATGCTCTTGCAGTCAGTTACCAGGGGCAAGAAACTTTTTTAAGAATAACAAATCATTTTTGTATTTTCCTCACACACAGAAAACTGTTAACATAAAGTTCTTCATATGGTAAAATCTATTTTTTTATAATCAATGTAAAAATATAATTAAGTAATATAATTATCTAACATCACTTAATCAACCTAAATATTATATGTTACACCAACATAACTGAATTTAATGGTTAGATCAGGTAGAAATAGCTCCTTAAGGTGACAATTGCAGGTCACTATTTTTTACAGTTCATAGAGCTATTGCATTTATTTCAGAAGACCCGAAATGTAGTTTTATTGTGCTTTTTTGCCTTATTTTTAATATTTCTGGAGCTCATCAGTCATGATTTACTGTAATTGTATGGGAAAAAAGGCATGAATATTACCCTAAACATGTCTTGTGCTGTTGCAGTGAAGAAAAACAATCAATCATGTTTGTAACAACATGATGGTGTATAAATGATGACAGAATTATTCTTATTCTACTCATTCTTTCTATTCTTTTTTTCTTCTTCATTTTTTCTACATGTAGCCATTTTATTCTAGGGCGAAACACCAATCTGATGTGTTAATCATGACCTCACTGCTTGGAAATGCGTCTGTAGTTATGGAAACTCTGTAGTGAAGCATTTTAACAAGGTTCTTATCTAAGCATCAGAAACCCACTTAAACTAATTCTCCACCTCCATCCACCCAACCACACACAGAGAGAGAGAGAGAGAGAGAGAGCTCCCTTGAAGATGAGTGATTCCCTCAAACGATCAGAAACAAGTACACAGAGAGAAGATTGCATGATTATCAAGTAAGATTATCTCTCTTTTTATCTACACCTTTATTTTTTTATGCATTTAATTCACTTGCTCAGAAACAATTCAAATAATAATAATAGTAATAATAGTCATGAACCTTGATTTTTCTATCCATGTTGTGAGCAATTGCCAGGACTTCACTATTGCTAAGGTGTTTTAAGTGTTCTTTTGCCTATTGCGATGCAGTTGCTAGGGGGGTTCTGGGTAAGTCAAAAAAGTCTCTATAATATTCTGGTCTCTAGATATGACACAGCGCCCTCCTTCATTGTAATTCTGGGATTTTTTTTCCACATTTATTTGTAATCATAAAATGTCTATCCGGCTTAGAAAATATATTACATAATAACACACCTCTACTCAATAATCTGAACAATTTATGTCCGCAGCACAAATGGTGCAGGATGAGTTACGTGCCAAAGTTCAATACTTTGTTTAGTAGTAACAAAGTTTAATCATTTAGAACAGAGTTCATTTAGAACCCTAATAGTAATAGTGATCCAAGCTTTAGCTGTTGAAAACTAGTCAGCATTATCAGTAATGGCAACATCAACATGTTTTTTTTTCTTCACATTCACGTTTGTTGTCCTCTTCTCCCTTTAATCTTTCCTCACAGGTAAATGCAGTCATTTATTGTTGTGACTAGGGAATACCACTGTCATTTGGTTCTATATGCGCTTTCATTTGTGTGTGTGTGCATTTTATTTCCCATGAGCACTGTAGAGGGGAGAGAAGGAGAGGGAGTTGTTTGATCTTTAACAGGATTATTCATCCTCTTTCCTTTTATTTATTTAATATCCTTCCTTTATGCGCAGAGCATCTGGGCAGCATTTAAAACATTAAACCACACACATCTCACTAGAGGCCCATGCTTTGTTTGTGTGTTGTGCATTTGCGGTGCGTGTGGAGGCGGAATTCCTTGACCTGACAGTCCTGTAGCATGATCAATACTGCGCTGAATTACACACGAGTCTGCAAGCCACACATTTGCAAATCCTCCTCTTCCTTTAAAATCTCTCACATAAACATACATGCACAGGTCAGCCCTATAACTGCAGTTTAAATTGACAATGGTACAAGATGTTTGCACTGTACATACTGTACGTCATCATGATTTAATTAATTGAAATGTCAGCAGTTAATTTTCTTTAAAAGGAGGAAAAAGGGAATCTTACAGATTCAATAGAAGTTAAGCGCTATTGACAGAATCTGTGAGATGCAGTTGGATAACACAGAAATTAAATTTAAAAAAATGTGTGCAGTTGTTACGGGGCTGACAAGACGTGAGACATGCAGATCCATGTGCAAGCTTTATTAAAGCAGAGAGGTCAGAAACACAGGCAGGGTCGAACAATGGCAAACAGGTATATGGCGGGCAAGACACAAGAATAATCCTAGGGCTAGCGAAGGTCAACGGAAGTTCATGGACCGAATACGTAACAGCAGTAATGCAGTTACAATGCAGTTCTATGAAAAACGAACCATGTGATCATATGTATTAATATAATTATAATAGGAATCAATATTGAATATACAATATGAATATACAGGTGCATCTCAATAAATTAGAATGTCGTGGAAAAGTTCATTTATTTCAGTAATTCAACTCAAATTGTGAAACTCGTGTATTAAATCAATTCAATGCACACAGACTGAAGTAGTTTAAGTCTTTGGTTCTTTTAATTGTGATGATTTTGGCTCACATTTAACAAAAACCCACCAACTCACTATCTCAACAAATTAGAATACTCCATAAGACCAATAAAAAAAAAAAGAACCAAAGACTTAAACTACTTCAGTCTGTGTGCATTGAATTTATTTAATACACGAGTTTCACAATTTGAGTTGAATTACTGAAATAACTTTTCCACGACATTCTAATTTATTGAGATGCACCTGTAAATCTAAGTAAATGCAGATTGATTCATGAAAGTGACTCAGATCAGAATTAAAGACATCAATTTCTTTCTTTTTTTTCTGAGCCATAATTTTTTTTATTTTTGCTTTAAAATTGTTTAAATCAGTCTTTTAACCCTGTTTTAGAGGATGAATTTCCGGTTAAGTGCTGCTGATGAAAGACCTTTGGGTGGATTTTTCTATATATATTCAAACAGTTTCTTTCTTGTATCGTTGGATGTATGCTAATGTGTTTAATGTTTAATTATTCTGCTGTTCTTTAACGCTTTTTTATTCAATCGTAGACTTCCATTGTTAGCTCGTTTTTTGCACGCATCGTCTGTGTGCGAAAAAAACCTTCTATATTTGCCAATGTGTACGCATTCAACAGTCTTCTGCAGAGCGAGGTGATCGTTGTTGATGTGTATGCATTGAGAGGTTATGCATAGAGAGGTTATTGTTGGTGTGTGTGTCGAGGCGTTGGATTATGGTGGATTAGCAGTAGTCTTGGCCAGTGACACTCCCCAGTGGTCGGATCACTAAGCACGCAGCCTCTCAGTCTTTCTGCTGAACACATCTCACACAGAAAGAAGCCAAACAACCTTTCTGCGGCAGCTACAAGCTTAAACTCATTGAGGTTTGGGTGATTGACTCACATTTGCGTTCACACAGACATGGAATTGCTCAAGACAGTTGGCGTCTTAAACAGTCAAGTGATCATTAGTACCTTACTTAGGGGACACACACAAACAAATAAAAACCTCTTAGAGTAAGCACACAGTGAGAGAACACTAATCTCTTTGTATTCAGTTTCATTTTAATAAACCATGCATTTTAATGTGAAAATTCCTCATCACAAATGGCTAATTTTTACTAATGACCCTTCAGAGGAACAAAACCTCAGCTGGACTAAAAATCTAATATCTGTCTCAAGGCCAGAGCCGTGATTCAACCTCCCTAAAATGTTTTCACGGTTTCAAAGCAGCGCTTTACTTTTACTGCCATTAAAGCCTGCATGAAATGGTTTAAGAAACACAATTTTCTTTCTTGTTTTGACATATTTCCTGTTGAAACGGGTAGCTGGGGCAGAACAAATCGAAAGGCTTATGCTTTTTCAAATAGCCAACTGCTTTTAAGTAGTACATCACAGCCTGGCAAAACCATGATTTACTATTCGTTATAGCTAGTTGGTGACAGGTGGTATTAGAGAGACAGCAATATAGAGAGCATTTTATTATACAAACAATTAGAAACACCCCTGCAAACAATATCCTTTGGTCATTAATATTATGACGAAAATATATTGTTAAAATATCTAAAATGAAGTAGTAATAGTAGTAGTAGTAATTAAGTCTCTTATGCTCACCAAGGCTGCATTTATTAGATCCAAAATATACAGTAAAAACAGCAATAAATAAAATGTCATTTATTCCTGTGATGGCAAAGCATTCAAGAACCCAGTACTCTAGTCTCACATGATCCTTCAGAAATTTGTATAATTTTATATCTAATAAAAGATAATTAAACCTAGATAATTATATCTAAATGTTATGTATAACAGATATACAGCATGTATCCCACGAAAATGTAATTTTCAGGTTTTTGTTTACAATGTCATCAAGAAAAAAAAAACAGATCTGTGTCAAATATGAAGGGGAAAATCATATTTAGGCCACATTCAGCTGCAATGTGAACGCAGCCCTGTCACACGGAGCTTCAGAGAGATGAAAGTGCACCGCTACAGAGACCTGAGATAGGATTGTGAGTATGTGCGTGGAGGGATTCAGATGTAATTTGCATGAAATGCATCCAAAATCTTAATGATTTGCAAGCTGGTTGTTTTATCTTACACAATGGGAAGGGAGGGGAGTGTAGAGAGAGAAAGAGGGGGAGTGTTCAATCAACTTCTTGTTCGTTTTCTCAACCTCCTGTTTTTTTCTGACTATTTTAGTGCAGTAGGTTGTGCAGGACTGAGAACATGTGAATGTTTTATAGACTTACATAAGGGACCTCACCCCAGAGACAACCAACCTCGTTATCGTTCATTTAGCAGTGAAAAACAAGATAGATAGTTGGGGTGGGGGTAGATGAGATGATGAAAAGAGAATGGGGAATGCAGAGGGAGAGGGGCGAGAAAAGCATGTACATGCAGAGGAATCGAGCATGATGGGATATATTTGTGAAGTGAATGTAGGAGAAAGAGGCATTGGGGGAAAGAAGCAGGTTTCAGGTGTGCGAGTGATCCAAGTGTTCCAAGAGAGAGAAAGGGTGGAAGGGAGAAGTAATGCAGTTGATTCCAGTTTGATTCCATTTCGTTTCTTTTATCTGTTATCCAGAGTGCCTCAGGGAAGCTTGGCTTGTTAGCATCGCTTGGGCAAAGAAATGTAGGGTTCTTAGCTGGAGATACAGATGAAACATCTCTCTTTCTCCTTCCTTCTCTTGCTTTCCCCCTTTTGCTTACATATAAAAAGGTCAGAGTTTCCTATAGCGGTGGGGAGCCGTTTAAAGCACACCTGACATTAGAGTGGAAGCTTGTCTCTACATACCTCAGCCCTCATACATCTGGAAATCATTGCGTAATGTGCAGCCAACCAAAGCTAACTGTGTGTTTGCATGTGTGCATTTGAAAGCCACAGGCCTGTAGTGTATAGGCATGTACCGGTAGTTTATTGGGTCAATGCGTTCAGGTTTAATATGACTATGTAATTGCCTCATCTCTCTTTGACTGTGTTATTAGCGTGATGTGACTCACATCCCCTTTTAGATTTAACACTCATGTTCTGTTTGGGGTCCCAGAGACCTCAAGGCCATGAAAAATATACTATAATAATATTTTAATAGCTTGAAAAATACACTTTAATTCAATATGAAATGAAGATGGAGCCTGTTTACTTTTTGAATGCAAGTTCCTGGTCTTATTGTGAACAATTCATCAGTGCACGGTATTTCAAAGAAAACAATCACTTTTGCTCTTTGTAATTTTTCCTAATTTGTCTGCTCATTTCACTTATGCTGAATGATTTATTGAGTATTGTTAACCAATACCCAAATACTTATTTTAGCAATTTTCAGTCTGGTCCCATTCTCGTTTGTAATGCCCACTTTTCATGGCCTGCTAAATAAATAAATGAAATAAAAATGTATCAAAAACATGATAAAAAAAGAACAGCATTTATTTGAAATAGAAAAAAGCTTTTGTAACATTATAAATGTCACATTTGATCAGTTCAAGCATTCCTACTTTTGTAATGCTCGAATATGCATGATTAGATGATGAGATTGATTGGTGTACACACTGTACCATTACTGTGTATTGTTTAGTGCATAAACAGTATATAGGTTATGTATATAGGAATATATATATAATAGGAATACATTTAGAATTACATATAAAAGGAATGAAAATTTTTTTTGCATGATTAGATTACAAACTGTACCAATACAATTGCAGTTGTTTCTGCAGGGAACATATTGACCATAAACCGAAACAATGTTACTAAAATGGATAGGCACTTTTCTAAAGTGCATGTCTGCATTGTGGCAAAACAGAGAGATAAAGCTTCAGTCATATGTTTCTGTTGGGATTTGATTAAGATCTGATTTAATGAAATTCAAATAAAAATAAGATGTTAATATCAAAATTGCTATTCTTATTTTAAGCGAACATCATTCAAGTCTCTGTGTTTACAAACATAAAAAAGTAAAGTTGATCTCAATAGGACATGAAAATAAAATGAAACAGCTGGACTTCAGCACCAGGGACAGTGGCAGAACTGGAGAACAGGGACTAATGGAGAGCAGGGTATGATGACACCTGAAGAGGTTAACAGGGTTTAGTAGAGTCATTTCACACAGTACAGTTACAGCATACTGATGCAAGACAGTTGTAAGACAAAACAGATAGAAAACAGTGAGAGATGGAGAAAGAAGGAGAGTGGAGTGGGAGAGAAGGGTGATGTAATTGTCATATTAAATGTAATTGATTTGGCAGAATGTGAATGACATCAAATAATTTTTATTCGATATCATATTCATTTAAAAGATTCAGCAAACTGCCATCTATTGCCTCAGCATTTTCACAAGTGATGAGCATCTGGGTTCGGCATGAAGGAAAATGTCTTGAGGGGTGCATATTGTACATGAGCAGTATGTCACTAAGCATTTCCGCACAGTTTATGTTGTTTATTTTCATACCTTTTAGCATTGACAGAAAGCAAAATAATGAGTGGATGTTCTGTCCTCCACATCGGGGAGAAAATGTTCTGCAAGGGGTTTCACTTAATTTGAACACAATTGGGAAGTTATTACAGAGACGGATTTAGCCATTTGTGAATTTGGTCAAGGGCAATGCAGTCAACCAGCAACACAGAGGACTGTGCTCAATGACAAGAGCTTTTCTTTTCTGGAATAGAATCATAATGTAGGGGATGAAAGGCTGTATAATACGCCTTTGTGTTTTTAATGCTCTCACAACAAGTAAAAGGAGTGTTTTGTGAAGAGCCTGTGATATACGATTCTCATGAAAACTGTCAAAAGTAAAAAAAAACATTATGCACAAATTATGCATAAGAAAATGCAACCTGGTCTCATAAAAATACGTACCTCTGGGTACTTTTCTGCAACACCGTTTATGATGCAACCGTGTCATTTAAACTTCCTTATATGCAGATTTGAACTGTTTTGTCTAAACCATAGTTACACGAGATTCGAACCGGAGCTCCTCACCTCTCAAGTAGCCTACGTCTCCGTACTCTGTGACCAAACAAACCTACCGTCTATGAAAACCCATAGATATGAATCTGGATCATAGACTGTAAAAAAAGATGGACGACGCGTCTCCACTTCCTTCCACTATAGAAAAGTGAAGCCAAGTGTGAGGCACACCCGAGCTGGATATGTGATGTTAACATTCAAAAGCATCAGTTTTCAAATCTCCCAGCATATTAAAATTGTTTTGAAGTCATAACATAATATTCTTCAAGTAATTGTGTGAAAATTAAGCTTTATTAATCGAAACTCTGTAAATTTGCGTGAAAAGGAATAAAAGTTGTCTGAGTTTTACTGCCTCTAGTGTTCATTTTTGTTGTGGGTGTATAATTGACATGTCAAAGTCTAGACCCTGAATATAAGACGACCGCGTTTTTTCAGATGTATTTCCAAGAAAAAAACATCGTCTTATATTTGGGACAATACGGTACTTATTGTACGTATTTCACATCTCGCGAAAATGTGCCCCCATGCACGTTTTTGCCATGAGACCAGGTAGAAAAAATGAAGCCTATTTTAAAGACTATTAAGACTTTTAGCATTGTGAGATTATTTTTATGACAACTAAACGCATACACCCTCTCCAACTACCACTTTAATGCTAAATCATTTGAATTATGAAGTATATTTGAACAATTGTACGTGTACATCATGCTATTGTTCTATAGTACTGCATTTATTTGGCACAATTTTTAACAAAAAAAATAATTACAGAATTTTCATTTTTGGATGAATTATCCCTTTAATAGTCATATAAATAGACTTTATTTTCTTAATGTTTTATTTTGGGCTTTTTCTATTGAATTTATGGTGAAATATGACCTACACTGGTAAAATGTATGTGTTGGATTTACTTAAAGGTGCCATAGAATGCATTGATACAATATTTTAAGAGCTCTGCTCTGATTGGCTGTTTCACAGTGTGCTCATTTCAGTAGCTCACACAGCAGGAAGGAAATACAGGGAAAACATATATTTCAATACTGTCTCTCGCAGTTATGTCATTGGGTAATTATACTGTATATAAAATGCGGGCATCAGGGAGCCGCTATTAATATTGGGGGCGTAACTATTAGTGATCCCGACTGTAACATCACAGTCGGTGTTATGTTGGTATTCGCCTCTTTTTCAGTGGTCTTTTGCACGCACAATATTTACATAAGAAGAAGGAAACAATGGTGTTTGAGGCTCACGTTATGTCATTTCCCTGTACAGAACTGTTATTATTCAACTATGCCTAGGTAAATACAGTTTTCCATTCTATGGCACCTTTAAAATATACAAGCATAATTTTTGCATCACACTTTCTAAGTAAATCCAAATTGTGATATAATTTTATGTAAAACTAACAAGAAAACCTTTGTTAATGTATAAATATATGAGTTCACTCAACATTCTTTACTTAAAAATATAAGCAAAGTGATTGCAACTTGTGTTAATTTAACATTATTTTAGATCATGAGCTATTGAATAAAACTGGTCTGCCTACTGCTCTTGAACATTCAATGTCTTAAAATAAACGCAAAACATACAATGAGCTCAAAATAAAGCATTTTACTTTGGACAGAGGCTGCATTTCAACAAAAGGATTTCAGACAATTATACAAAAATAAAGCATTTTGTGGTAACACTTTCTATGAAGCCTGTATTTATAACACATAATAAGAGTATTCTTAAGTCATTATAATGAATGAATAACGCATTATAAAAAAACCTAATCATAATCATAACAACAATTATAATACATTGTAATATTTACGCATTTGTGGTTATAACTTTTAAGAGTATGATGATTTATAACACAATTAATACCATGTTAAATCCATTTAATTTATAATGGATTATCTCATATCGTGACAGTGGCTACGTTTACATGCACAATTTTTGGTTCAATCGGACTGAATTCATTCTGATTGATGAATCTGAATGTAGTGTTTACATGAACGCTAAATAAAGTGATCGGGTTGATGTGCGCGTTTATATGTCACAAGCTTCAAATCGGAATTGATTATTTTTGACATGCGCACACTGCACAAATATATAGTTTTTCACTGTTTGCACATAATAACCACTCTCCTACATGTTTTCTTTATTTGTTTTTAACAGCAGAATTAATATTTATCCATTTATGGATAAATATACATATAAACCGCTGTGTCGTGCTGCTAATATTTATCACACAGTAAAAATGCCCCTCCCCGCACCCAAAACGGGTTGCTTGTGGATGAGAATCTGAAACAAGGACCGGTGGAACATTGTCCTGCTCCACTGTCCTGCTCTACTCCACTGAAAGCAGAGTTTTATAATGACAGGACACGCATTTATACAACACTTTATTCAAAAGGAAGATCCGTTCGTTCCATGCGTCATATGTCATTACACAATTTCTGCGTCATTGCACAAGCGCAGTCCTTTCAGTTTCGGGGTTTAGTCTGATCGAGTGTTTACATGCACTCTCAATCGTATTTGAAAAAGAATTAACCACCCCATTCAATCTGATCGAAATTTCATTCCGATCGAGCTCAATCGGATCGATTAAGGTGTTTACATTAAGGCTTTTCAGTCCGATTGAGCCGTCAATCCGATTACAAACGGATTATTTGGTTGCATGTAAACGTAGCCATTGTTTATTTAAGATCTGCACAGTATCTTACTACATCTTGGGAGTTTTTAGGAGAGTGTTTTTGAGTGTTTCCTGTGAGGTTAATGTGATTATGCTGTGAGCTAGTTTAAGATCAGTTGTAATACTTTCAAATGAAAAAATGCAATGTTTTTTGATATTACATTACATTTTATTTTCATGGTCCCCTTAGTGTATTGACTGTAAACAACTTTGAAACTACATGTCATCTAACTCTCATTAGAGTATTAGTAGACTTAGGTTAAGGTTAGGGTTGGTAGAATAAGTTGACCTACTTGCAAAGTTGCTTATAGTCAGTTGAATGTCTGTTGGGGTGTCACGTGTTTGTTTCTGTTTAGTTCCTGTCTGCCCTTATTTGGTTCAGTTCCTGTTCTCATTTAGTTAATCATCATTCATTAGTTTCCACCTGTGTTGCATTAGTCATCTTATTAGTCCATCATTTGGTTTTGTATAAATAGCCATGCCTTTCCTCAGTTTTTTTGTCCTGTCTGTCATGTAAAGAATTTGTTTTCTCCTGGTTTTTCCAAAGTGGATTTATTAAAAGACTCTGTTTATTTGATATCTGCCTCCTTCGTACTTCTTCAAGCTCCTTCGCCTGGCAACCCCTGACATGGTGAACCATCAAAATAAAGTTTTATATTTAGCAGACATCCTACAAATACTCCAATGACTGCTATTTGACATGTAGTTGCAAAGTTACTTATCAACAGTTGTCTAAAGGTACCATCAAAATAACCATACTGATATTACAATAAAAATAGTTCAATGCAAATGTGAAAACATTCATCTGATCTGACATCTGATTTTATGGCTGTTAGAGAAAAAAATATAATTATTATTATATATAAGTGGTCTTTGTCTGCTTTAAGTAAAGTGAAGTTACTTTAAAGCAGACAAAGACCACTTATAAATAATAAGACCACATTATAAAGCCTTTTGGATGCTTTCATGAACACTTTGTATTTGTCATTTTACAGTAAAAACACTAATAAGATGTACTAAGTTATTGTGCAGATAGATCTATAAATAATAAGACCACATTATAAAGCCTTTTGGATGTTTTCATGAAGACTTTGTGTTTGTCATTTTACAGTAAAAACGCTAATAAGAGGTACTATTGTGCAGATCTTAAACAATGGTAAGATATGAGACTTATAATGCATTATAACTATGGGAAATATAATTAATTGTAAGTTAAGTGGATGCGACATGTTCCTTGTGTGTTATAAATCATCGTACCCTTAAAAGCTATAACCACAAATAAGTAAGTATTATAATACATTAAAACTGTTCTTATGATTATTTATGAGATGCTACAACATATAATTTTTTTTATAATGCGTTATTCATTCATTATAATGCCTTAAGAATACCCTTATAATGTATTATAAATACAGGCTTCATAGAAAGTGTTATCCATTTTGTTTTTTTACAGAGATTGCGTACTACTCTTAAACAAACAAAAACAGCTAAAATAGTCTAAAACCAAATATTATGAATATAGTGCTGCTGAAAAATATGTGACAAAAGGAAGTTCTTGTCTCTAAAGGTTCATCCATGGTTCCAGTTCCTCAAGGTCACCGTGACTATCCTTAAAGGAAAGCATAGCAAATGTGTATTTCCTTACTTGTAATGTTTCAGCTTGTTTTACACTGGTTAAAATACAACGCATTTAAATAACACAACATGAGGCATAATGTTTTCAAATGACAACAAAACATGCCTTTATATTTAATAAATAAAATAAATCTGTTACAGTCTATTGTTTCATTTCTTTCTAATTGGGTGAAATTGCTTGATTGCCAATTACAAAGTTGATTATTTAGGTTTGGAGCTCTACTTTCAAGGTAGTTGATCTCCCTAAATCAAACAAATACCATAGAGCAGTGTTTCCCAAACGGGGTGCCGTCTGTTGAGAGCAGGGGTGCCGTGTAAAAAATCATTTTTTAATATTTTTAAATTGCTAATGTCGCCAATAATTAGAGATGCACCGAAATTTCGGCTGCCGAAAATTAGTTCACCGCTCAGGTTTCACTTTCACGTGGTGTGACGCTCTGCGTATTATCCCGCTCTATGCATGTGCGTTCCGCTCAGTCGCTCCACTCATACTCATGCGAATCGGAACAGCAAAGTCCACTCAAAAATCGAGCCGACAGGAAACATCGATGTAGTACAGTATTGTTTCTGTCTGCAATAGCCCTACTGTGTTGTAACATGGTGTGGTAAATGGGCAACTCTGGTAACACTGCCCTCTCATTCATTGATCTGCTAACCGCTATGTTATGCTCG
>NW_015656501.1:618058-628792 GCF_001515625.1 Sinocyclocheilus rhinocerous
TTTAAAAAACACTGAGTGAGCAAAAATTTGTGAGATAGCTAGTTATAATGGTAATTAAATCATGTTTACATATGTATAAAAGCCTACATTAAAATCTGTCATATACATAGGTCTTTTCATTAGAAATTAGCCTACTGATTGCCACCATTGATGGACAAATTTTTTAAATAATATTAAAAATATCTGTATGACATTATATTCTGCAGTTCTTCCCTGTTGTACCGAATATCTATACTTTTCAAATTATCATATCGAAGTTAGAAATTCAAATATTGTGACAGAATTAATGTTGTAGGGTGCCACAAGTTTGTTAAAATTTCCAAAGGGTGCCGCGACTAAAAAAAGGTTGGGAAACACTGCCATAGAGCATTCAGTGTATTCCAGATACTCACCTGCAATATTATCAGCATTTTCAGAAAGGTACCATTAAACACAGAATTACAACATTATTATTATTATTACTCTGCGTTTTTCGACAGCATTGGCCTGAAGAGTGCATGAAACAAAAAACTGCTTTTTATGGTGGATACACACAAGTTTTTATATCTAAAATGACTGAGAACAATATGATGTGTCTTTAAAGCAGACAGATCACTCTGAATGTAGACTTTTTTTGGCAAAGCCAATTTGTCAAAAACAACTAATTGTCAAGTGTGAAATTAACACTAATTGTTACAGCCAGTGTTTTTGTTCTAACAGGATCTAGATTGTTGCACCATAACTGTTCACCCTGGAAAGATGAACTGAGAGAAAAACAATAGTATTAAACAACATTAAATAACTGATTAGGCTAGCTTTTTCTATTTTTATTGTATATTATTTTGAAGCTAAGTGTAAGCTCAATGTACTTAATGTATATCCATTAGTGCAAACTCAATCCCTTTGACCTAATGCGATCTTCATGCATACGTGCAAAGGCGATGCATGCTCGTATAAAAAAATGAAGCATAAATACTCAACCATATGTTCAGTGGAAGCACATAAATTTATAAAAAATGTTTTCTCGATTCATGTGCATGAACTTACAAACTCTATGTATATTTGCAATAAATTCATAAGTAACATGTTTGTAATACTGTGTATTCTAATTCAATTAACATTTCTGATTAAATCTGACTAGTTGAGTTACTGTCAGACTCTGTTCCATGTGTTGTGTGTGTCCTGCTCCCCATGTGCCTTCCCATGCCCTTATTTGATTAGTTTCCTGTTCCTCCCCTGATTAGTTTAGTTCATTTGTCCCAGGTGTTCCCCATGATGTGTCATTGCTCCCAGGTGTGTCTCGTGATCCCCTCCTCCTGTGTGTATTTAAAGTGTTCCCAGTCCCTACTTCTCTGTCCGCTGTTGTACGTCTTCCGGTGAAGGTCTTCCTGTGTTCGTCTCCCTTGGTTCCAATAAAGTCCTGTTAAAAGCATTCTCCAGCGTCTCCTCGTCCCTCGTGTGTGTGACACCGTGACCGTTACAACAATAAAAGTTATTTTAAAGTATCTGGTCTGGTAGAAAGGGCTCTGTAAGGCAAGGTACGGTTCCATTACAGTTGAGTGATTCCCCTGTATGTTTTACTGTTGATTTATGAATTAATCTCAAAATCAATATACTGCTTGAAATTTAATACTGGTGCACTCAATATATATAAAAAGTGCATTGCTTTTAAATTGCTATAGTATTTGTCTCAGTTTGGTCTTTTTATTTTTGGCTCTGTACTTAGAAAGAAAATCAGATAGAGGTACATCAATCATCACTGTTCAAGGCCACCAGTACCTCAGTATCTCAAATGATGTAATAAACATAAATATAATGTTGATTTTGTTGGGGGCAAAATCACATTATGTAAAATATGGGGCCTATTTAGGTTTTTGTTTTTTTTATATAAATTGGATGTAAAGGCTACAGTAGATTATTTGACTGTCCTATCAGATTTTAATAGCTCTATATTCTTCATCTCCAGAGTTTCAAAAAGCAATTAACTGCTTTTATTACAAGCTCATTCCATCTCCCGTGTACACACACACATGCGCACAGCAATCCCCCAACACACACACACACGTACTTGCATATGCAAACATTATAAAACAAAGCAGTTAATTACAACAATAAAACATAATTAGTTAGTGTATAATTAGTTGCACGGGTTAACTTCTCTATAGCAACCAAGCTTTAAAATGAACTCATATTGACTTAACATCTCAATAATTATGAGATTTTCTGACAAAAAACATCTGCATTTAAATAGCTCAAAATTTGTCTTTGTGTTTGTATCTGAAGCTTTATCTGCAAAAATTAATGAGTTTTTTTTACCTACAGGTTCTAATGTGTGTTTATGGATTAAATAATTTGCCTCAATGAAAAATAATGTAACTAAAAGAGATATTGCAGCTGAAAAATCAATTCTGTCATTATTTGCTTATTTTAAATGTTTAATGTTTTGCGGTTTGGCCAAATGGTCAATTAATAAAGAACATTTCTAAAGGTGTGGAGACTAATATCTCTGTCCTCCTGTCTTTCTGCAGTGGACGGCTGCACTGATTGGTCCGTGGACTATCTGAAGTACCGGGTGTTACACAGAGAGCCAGTGAGGATAAAGTGTGCTCTGTTTTACGGTTATATCAGAGCCAACTACACCCAGGCACAGAGCATTGGACTAAGTCTGATGTGGTACCGGAGTTCTGGGTTGGGACATGGTGACTTTGAGGAACCCATCTCCTTTGATGGGGTACGCATGAGCAAAGAGGAAGACGCCATCTGGTTTCGGCCTGCCGAGCTGCAGGACGCCGGTCTGTACTCCTGCGTTCTGAGGTGAGAGAGGGGGACACCTGCACATGTGTATGTGTGAACACTCATACGCTTAGATATGCTAATCCACAAGGAGACACACACACACTCTGCCTTTCGGACATTAGCCGGATTGGGGAACATGCTTAACTTCTTCCTTTGATGTTTTTTGATTGTCTTTCAAAGTCTTCAAGAAAAGCGCCATGCTGAGAAAATTAGTGTGTGTGTATTAGTGTCTGCATGTGTTGTGTGTGTGAGAGAGTTGTGTGTCTGTATCCAAAGCTTCTCAGAGACAGTAAAACTGGAAGTGAAATAAGTGAGCAACGGCAGAGGACAGTAAGACGTTCTGTCATCCATCAATCAAACACTGACACTCCGGCACTCTCCCATAATGCCACAGGCCACTTTCACACATATTAAACAGTCAGGCAACTCTCCAGGGTCTTCATTTGCTCAGGTTCCGACTGACTTGAGGTCAAAGCACATAATCTACTCATCATATTCACTTTTGCATCACAGAATGTCACAGTGTGTGTGTGTGTGTGTGTGTGTGTGTGTGTGTGTGTGTGTGTGTGTGTGTGTGTGAGTGTGTGTGTGTGTGTGTCTGTGTGTACTGAAAACAGACAGACAGAAACAGGAAAAGAGTGAATTTTAAATACTGTGCTGCCGTAATGTCTAACATTCTTGTAGGAAAAATAAAATATTTCAGAGTACTGTAATTATTTTTTCATGTGTTGTACTGTACACAAAAACACAGAGACCTTTTGGAGAATATTTTAAGGAATTATACACATGCTTCCAATGTGAAAGTGGTTTTAAAAGGCACCTTATTTCTAAGGCAGCATCAAATGTATCAATTGCAAAGAAAACATTCCCACCAGAATGCATCTGTGAAAATAATCATCCAAGATGGCAAACAAGTTGTGAGACATTTTAAAGGGATAGTTCTTCTAAACTTGTGTGACTTTTTCCTCTGTGGAACACAAAAGAAATTGTGAAGAATATTGGAAGAATATTGTGAAGAATATTCCCTTTAAATAAATAAATTTCATGCAATACTTAACAGAATTGGTAAAAAAAAATGTATTCGTATTTTTATGCTCTTTATAAAGGCCCATTCACACCAATAACAATAACTATATTATTATATACAGTATATTAATACCTCCACCAACAGACAATCAAGTTCTGTTTATAAGCATGCACTGCAGTTACGTTGTCTGTCCAGTTGAATGGATTCTGTTTTCCAATGTTTTAATCATTCATCAGCAAAAAAATAAATAAATAAATCAAACAATTAGAACATTAGAACAATTATTAAAACTTTATAGCCCCTTTCACACAGTAATACCAGTAAATTGCCGTAAAATTACCGGAACGACAAAAATGCGCTGTTCACACAGGCAACGGCGTTCCATCTTTTTATCGGTAAAGCACCATTCACACAATAAATTTCAATATATCAGTAAATTTTGTAATATCATTAACTGGAAATTACCTCTAAACCGCTGCGCCTCCCGGTGTTGTGTTTGTAAACATGGAGGGGTATACATGGTCAGTGTTTTTTTATTTTTGTGTCAAACATTCACATTCATGCAGCTGCTTTTGGCCCAGAGACATCATATTAGACGACTTTAGACATTTCTTTGATTTCCGTAAACATCGCAGAGTAAAAGCGTCAGAATGTTATGATTTGCCCAGAGTGGACGTCTTACGTCAGCACGTTCTGAGCTCACACATGCTCATACCGGTAATCTCGTTCTGCGTTCACGCAGAACACATTACTGTTCATTTACTGGTAATGTTACAACTTCTCATACCGGTAAATTGCCAGAAGGAATTTACCAGTATTTTTGAAAAGGTCCTGTTCACACATGATCTCCTTAATGTAATTTACCGGTTATTTGCCAGGAAAGACTGTATGTGTGAAAGGGGCTTACATTTACCATTATAGTTATCGGTGTGAATCGGTTCTTGGTATGAACAGCCCTTAAGAGTATTGCATTCTTAGCTTATGCTAATAATGTTGACCTGATTTAGCTCGTAATTTCGACTTTTTCACTTCAGTGTAATATAATGAAGTTCTGATGAGTTATATGTTACTTGCAAAAGCAATAGGATTTAGTCAGTATGCTTGACTCATTTTGGCAATTGAGTAAACAACCATTTTTGTCAATATATTGTTGAGATTACAGCATTTACCAGCAGTGGATTAAAGCCTAAAATAACTGGCCAAACACAGATCCCCTGGAATCAATTAATGACCGCTAGTTGTAAAATCAGTCACTTATGAGATTCCAGTTCAGTTAGGATGCTGCCTAAGAAGGAAGCTGTCTATGTAGGCAGCTCACTAGATTTAAAACAGAACTAAAGAGCTTTGTTTATTAAGAACCCAGTTAGCAACAGGAAATTGGAGTTGTTGTTGTTCTGTTTCCTCTGAGACTGGCTTTGACCTGATTAAACCATAAACAATAGTTTTCAGCAACACACCGGCAGAAGAGAGCAGATATTTTAGTTTTCTTTTTAGGTTTATAGGGTGATAAAAAAAAGACTGTGCTGACATATGCGGGTGTCTGAAAACAGTGAGAGTGTAAAAATAGTCTTTGCTATACAGTTAATAGGGCAGAGAGAAAGACAGCGTATAGTTTATTTATTTATTATTTTTTGCTGAATTTGTTTATGCATTTTACAAGAGACAAGTGCATTGCAGGTTGCCACCCCAAGCACTCTGTAACCACGGTAACCCGGTAGGAGGTGTGAGGTCATTACACTGAAAAGGTCAAATTTCAACAAATCTTATCAGCAGCTATTAAACTCAAAGCCCATGGACAAAACAAACACTAATGCCGTTTAAATGGAGACACACTCATCAATGCAGAGAAGTGTGTGTTGACTTGCAATGCTTCTGAGTTATAGAGTGTGTGTATAGAACTGTGTGAATATGTGTTTGCGGCTGTGTAATTTTGTTTGACTGACTTTAATGCAAAAAAAAAAAAAGCAGGGTCATATAATGAGAAATCAAGTTTTTTAATTAAATAAATAAATAAATGCTCATAATAATATGAAAAAATACCGTTTTCAGAACTTAGAACTGCAATAACATTTCATTCTGTACTTTCACATCTTTCATAGTCTTAAAGGCACAGCAGCAAAAAAACATCCAATTTAATTAAGGGTCATAGAGAGTGTAGGATACTAAATTTGACATGTTTTTCTGCTGAAAAACATTAACTTACATTATAAGTGGACCTCAGGGAAAAATAGAAAGTGATAAAAAAATCAAAGGACCCTTTAAAACATTTTAGAAAACATTTCATTCTATTCATTTGCTACTTATATTCCATCAGTAAAACACTAATTATTTGGAGCCCTACATGAAAATTGCAGACAAATTTTGTTCCATCATGGTCAGATTACATCTATCATGGTTGAATTACAAATAAAATCATGTTTTATTCTCGTATAATTTGTTTAGTGTATAGGCTCTGTGAGATGATAACAAATTCACGATCAGTGATGTCTCTCGTGAGTATGTGTTAATCTGATTACGGATAGCACAGTTTATATACTCTGCGTTTGTGTGTGTGTGTGTGTGTGTGTGTGTGTGTTACAGGAATTCCACGTTTTGTATGAAGGTGTCTATGACTCTGTTGGTTGCTGATAATGACACAGCAGGATGTTATAACTCAAAACTGCGCTACACTGAGAAAGGAGAACTGGGCAAGAGTAAAGACATCTCCTGTCCTGATATCCAGGATTACATTCAGCCTGGAGAAAAACCACAGATAATGTGGTACAAGGTACAGTGGGAGATACTGTGTGGTGATTTCACTAAACAGTTGCACCGTTCAGCACACAAACCAGCGTCTTATTCACAAACCACCTGCGATCCAGCATCACGGCACCTGCCCCCTGAGAATTTAAATGAAGTCATTGTCGTTCTTTTCAGAGCAAACACACATTCTTTTTATGTAAATTAGGGTTATTATACTTTATGCCAGTAAGTCAGTGCTATTTGCCTAGGGCAATTAACATTGTGCTTTTACTGCACATGCAACCGTAAACAGAAAATTATTTAAAATAGACTGTTTATGTACATTTTCAATTGATCATGGCAGCAGTAATTTATCAAATTATGATTAAAAAGTGTTCTAAAATACAGTTGAGAGCACTTTCTGCATTTTAAAGAGTCCATTCAGGTGTCTAGATCGCAGTGTTGCAGCAGTAACCTGCGAGATCAGGAACTCCAGCCTGCAAACTGTGTTTAGCACTGATTTTTTTGGGCCACATTTGTGCCGTTGCTCGATTTGCATGCTGTCACCAAGCGCAATCTATTCTTATTGAGTATTATCATTATGAAGTATATACAAATGTATATGGTGCAGTTTCATCTCTTTGTTTCTATATGTGACCCTGGACCACAAAACCAGTCTTAAGTCGCTGGGGTATATTTGTAGCAATAGCCCAAAATACATTGTATGGGTCAAAATGATTGATTTTTCTTTTATGCCAAAAAGCATTAGTGTATTAAGTAAAGATCATGTTCCATAAAGATATTTTGTCAATTTCCTACCGTAAATATATCAAAACGTCATTTATTATAAAAATTGACCCTTATGACTGGTTTTGTGGTCCAGGGTCACATATAGTTTATCTCTCTTTCTCTTTGCCTGCGGGTGTGCAGGAGTGTAACGTGCAGCAGTGGAGGAGCAGTGTGTTGCAGACCGCAGACATGCTCTCCATACAGGAAGTGAGGGAGGATGACATCGGCAACTACACCTGTGAGCTGGTTTTTGGAGGCTTCCTGGTGCGGAGGACGACCTATCTGAGCGTGACAGGTAGTACCGTGTGACGTCTCTTCAGTGTGTGTCTGTGTGTGAGAGCACTTGCTCTGATAGTCTCGCTTAGAGGAGTCGGTTGTTTTTTGAAGTGTGTGAGGTATTATTCTTTCTGCTTCTCATTTGGTTTCAGTTGCATTCACTGTGCCATGCTTTTGTTAACAATGACTTTCCTGCGTGTGTCATTAATGCACAAGTTTTTCAGTGAATAACTTTTCAGTCTGTTCCTCATAAAAAGCTAACATATGATTTTAGAAGATTCAAAATATAGTGCATGAGTCATATGGACTACTTTGGACGTTTTTGGAGTCCTCAATCCCTCATTTGTATCCTTTTGTGTTCCGTGGATAAAATATAATCATATGGCTTAGAATGAGAGTGTTTGTTGAGTGTTTGTTTCTTTTGCTTTGCCACTTTGATTTATTTGATTTATTCTTTCATTAGTTTTAATTAGAGATTTTAAAAAAGAATCAACAAACACTAAGTATTAAATTTGAATTCATAGCTCATTGTATGAGCTCTACTTGAAAACATATCCTTTTAAATTTACAGAAAAAAAGGCAGCTGTGGTTGCCAGAAATTCACCATAAAGTATACAGTGACATTTTTTTTTTCATGTATTACAGGATGGCAAATTAGCCCCTGTATATTTTACAATTTACTGTATAACTGTATTTTTCATGAAGTTATGTTAATGTGCCAAAATCAGCTCTTTACCACAAATCATAATAATAATACACCATAACTATAATCCATAATGGTACGCATGGTACATGATGAATCAGGTTCATTGTAAGTGGCCTGTTCATAAAACATGGGCAATACTTCTACATAAGCGATGCAACAGTTCATACAAACAAAGACAAAACACCACAGGATAACAAAAATTCTACAGTAATGCAATAAACATTCACTAAATAACAAAACGTAACACAAAACACCCTAATGTACATTACTGATAACAAAAATGATAAGAAACTAAATTATTTAAATAAAATATAATCAACGCAGGGACTTCAGAAATGTCTTTTTAATTTTTTTCATAATAGATATGTTAATTTCTAGTTTTTGCTGTACTGTACTTGTATTTACTGTATTTTGCAGTAAAATTGCATATAATATGATGCTAAAACCATTTACAAATTTTCACTGTATATGGTAAGGTAACCTACATTTAACCAGTTAACATTTTTTACAATATCTTTACAGTATTTTTCTGTAAAAAATTACAAACATTTTACAAATAGGCAACGAATTTTGCCCAGACTGGCACCATGCACATTTTCTTCAGAAAAGTTGCGTTTAGTGCCACAGAAATTACACATTGCAGATTTAAATACTGTATATTTTAATGTTAAATGTGGTGATGAAGTGGTTCATGTTAACACAGCCATTTTTTTGTATTATTTAAAAGCTTTTGTCCTTTAGGATAGTCGAGAGGGACAGTGAGGGGGAATGAGATTGAATTCTGACACAAGGCCAGACCTGTGTTCCCGTGAGCACAACTGCTCATATGTGTCGTGAGGATGTGCACTACCCACTACACACATTTGACCTCTATTACTGCTCTACACACACAATAACAGAGATAGAGAGAAAGATAGAGTATGACATTTATACAGACACAACACTAAGCTGGCAGTGAAAAGGTCATTTTCATCTATATATTTATGTTTTAACATCTCTGTCTACGATTAAACAGATTCTTATTTGCCCCTTGCGAATTCGGTCCTTTCTGCTACTATAGTACATCAATAAAACGGCGCGTACAGGTGAAAAGAGGTCAGACGTTATTCTCTCTCCCTTTGTAAGCCCTCATTCGGTTGAAACCTATTAAAACACTCTGCGCCTCTCCTCCCGTACTCATTTAAAGCCTATTTTAGGATGGCATTAGACTCTCAGGGACGATTTCCTGGATGGAACTTATAGTCCAGGACGGCAGATGATTCTCAACGGAAAAACCACCATTAACAGTAAAATTTAGTCCATAGCTCAATTTAACCCTCGTCACGGAGGCAGAGTTTTGATGTTAGGAGTCGTATAGCAGTTACAGCAGAATCATAGCACTATAGCTCAATTTGTTTTGAGCTGGTTACAGCAGTACGTCTCTATAATTGCTACAGTAACTTGCCTCAATGGTACATCTCTGCAGCGGGTTATCTGGTGGAGCTGCCTGTGCGCCTGAGGGAGGAAGTTAGCGGAAGAACACGGAATCATTTTCTTGTTTTTGAGTTCTTACAGACAGTCTATTACTGCGGACATGGTTTTCAACAACAAAGATTAGAGCGGTGGGTTTTTGTGCCTTTTTGTGCGCATGCATGTCTCAAAATTTGAAGCGTCAAACTGACCTACAAAAATACACAGCCGATGATGTGAATCGGTGCTATTGTACATCCTCTCTCGAGGCAGAGGGCCAAAAATGTGTGTTTAAACAGTTAATCGTGCGCATTGCACACACCCGCACACACAAACGGTGAAGAAATGACTTTCTGGGTGAGCGTGTTTGTGTGTAGTTGGGTGTAAACTCTAAATATCAGTCACAGAAGCTGATTATTATAGTAATGGGACAGATAAATAGTAAAATGGTACATTTACATTTAGTCATTTAGTAGACGCTTTTATCCAAAGCGACTTACAAATGAGGACAGATATATATATATATATATATATATATTTAACAGAGAATAAGTTGCCTTTCAGTACAGTGCCGTGTCCTGTTATATCTACAGGACACAGGAGCGTCATGCTCTTGTAAAGTCCGATGTGCTGCACATTGACCTGGCCAGTCTGCTGCCCTCTCTCTCACCCAGTGATTCATCATGCTTTGCCTGTAGTCGAAGAAAAAAACATATAATATTACAAAGGCACATAAAAAATGTAGCTGAATATTTTTTTTTTTTATTCGATAAATGGCGACAGAGAACATAAAATCATTAGAAATGGTTGAGGTGTTCAGTAATGAATAAAACATCAGGTTTTTTTTTGTTGTTTTTTTTGCAATAAGGAACACTTAATGGGACAAATAATAATTTTTTATATCACTTCATTATATTCATTATATAAGGCTATCAAATAATGTGGGGGAAAATGTCTCTGAAATCAGCAGCTCATGAGGGAACATTTATTC